>NC_056735.1:1419053593-1419228593 GCF_019279795.1 Protopterus annectens
CTGAGATTTAACAAGTTTATAAAAACATTGGTATTGTCATGTCCGAATTTCTTTAACAGCTGTTTTGGACTTTGAACTGCATGTTCAGCCAAGCCATTTGACTAAGGGTATTCAGGACTACTCATAATATGAACAAAGTCCCACACTTCTGTAAATTTCTGGAACTGCCAACTTGTAGACTGTGCACCATTTTCAGAAATAACTGTGTGGACTACCATGGACAGAAAAATGTCTCTTCAACTTAGTAATGACAGTACTGAAAGTTAGGTTGGGAAGTAGGTCAATCTCGAACCAATCTCAATTAGAGTCTACTCACACCAAGTAATGTTGACCATTCCACTCAAAAATATCCGTGGCTACTGTCGACCAAGGTAGCTTGGGAATCTGGCTTAACCTGAAGTGGTTCTTTTTGTTGAGACAGCTTTGTACTATTACAAACTGAACAAGATGAAAGCACTTTCTAGATATCTCTTGATATAAAAGGCCAAAATGCTAGTCCTCTCGTCCTACTTTTTGTAGAATCAGTTCCTGGGTGGCCATGATGCAAGATCTTAATGTACTCTTGTTGCAAGGATTTTGGAACAATTACTTTTGGACCTTTCATGATGATACCTTTGTTGACAAAATCTCATCTCTGTATAGAAAATATGATTGCACTCCTACTGGTAAATAAGATTGCTTTGAAGGTCATCCTCTATTGATAAAGAAGATTAACTTCTGGAGAACTGGATCAGAAACTGTGTGAGTTCTGAGCTCATCAAGACATGTGGAAGAAAAATTTCTTACTTCCATGACCTCAAAATTAAGTTGCTCATTGTTACGCTGTTCTGTGTTTTTTCTGGGCGATCTGGATAAGGTAGCAGCAAGATAAAGAAGTTTGCCTCTTGTGTAAACGAGACTGAAATTGTACTTCTGCAATTTGAGCATCATGCATTGCAGTCTAGCTAGAGCTGTATGCATAGGCTTTCTTAAAATAGTGACTAAAGGTTGGTGATCAGTTTCAATCTGGATAGGTCAACCATAAATATAATCATGAAACTTCGAGCATGCAAACACAATTGCCAAAAGCTCTTTCTCAATCTGGGCATACGGCATCTTGGCTTGGGTAAGAGTTCTCAAATTATAGGCTACTAGTCTACCCTCTTGAATAATGACTGCATCTAGACCAAACTTAGAAGAAGCACAGTAAAGAGTAATTAGTTTGTGAACATCATAGTAGCTGAGAGTTGGTGGACTAGCAATTTTCTATTTCAGGACATCAGATACTCTTTGGTGCTGTTTTGACCAGGACAAAATTACATCTTTGCATGTCAGCTGTCTTAGCGGTGTTGAAAGTTGGCTTAAATCTGGAATGAACTTGCCTAGATAGTTAAACATGCCAAGGTAATATTGGAGTGTTTGAACATTGTCTGGAGCTGGCATCTCAAGAATTGCTGTATGCTTGGAAGGATCTGGTCATAAGCCTAAAGTGGTAAACAAGTGACCAACATAAGTAACTTCTCATTATTATTTATTTATTTTATTTATTTAACATTTGTTTACCGGGAAAGTCCGACTTGGAATGAAGCCAATTTTCAGCAGAGGCCCAGAGAGAAACAGTCAAAATGCATGTCTTTGTAACATAGGAGGAAACCGGAGTACCTGGAGAAAACCCACACAAATGCAGGGAGAACATACAGACTCCGCACAGAAGGCACTCCAGCTGAGAATCGAACAAGAGAACCTTTTGCTGTGAGGTGATAACTCTACCACTGCACCATTGCACCATAGCTCTCATATCCTGAATTTGTACTTCTTAGGATTCAGGTTAAAATTCACTTCACATGCCCTTTCCAGAACTTTCTTGAGGTTTCTGTCATGTTCAACTTCACCATTGCCTCCTACTACAATATCATCTACTATAATAGCACATGAATAGCCTGAAAAAATTTGTTCCATCGCACGCTGAAAGACTTCACTTGCAGAATTTATCCCAAATGGCATTCTTAGAAATCTGTATCTGCCAAAAGGAGTACTGAAAGTGGTTAGCAATGAAGATTTTCAGACAGTCGTGCCAAAATGAACTGTTTGCATCTAAGACAGAAAAAACAATGGCATTTGGCATGAGAACAACACCCTCTCTGACTGTGCACATTGGATGATGAGGCCTTTTTAATGCTTTGCTCAGATCTCTTGGATCAATATATATTCTGGAATCATTTGAGCTTTTCTTATTAGCTACTATCATGGAGGATACCCATTCAGTAGGTTCTTCTAATGGACAAATTACTCCTCATTTTGTCTAGCTCGGCTTTGACTGTGTTCTGCATAGATACTGGAACTTTCTGTGCTGGCTTGATAACTGGGCTATCCCCTGGGTCTAACTTCATAGAGTATACAACTAGTAGTTTGCACAGTTTGTCTGCAAGAATATTAGCATACTCAGAAAAAATAGTTTGGGAAAAAATTGAGCTGTTGTCATTCAGGCTTATATAGTGGACTTCTTTGTTAAATGAAAGCAGTGTCATTTTCAAACTGTCTCTGAGGGCTAATAATGACCGCATGTGTCTCTTGACTACAAAAAACTGCAAGTCATAGCTATTCCCTGCAGACTAACATGAAAGCACTACTGAGCCTTTGTTCTAAATCATTTCACCTCCATAAGCAACAAGCTTCACACATTTTGTCAAATCAAGTTGTTCTGCAGCTTTTAATCTAGCAAATGTTTTTGCTGACAGAAAATTGCACTTTGAGCCAGTATCTGCTTTGAACTCGACGGGACTCCCATTAATCCAAACAGTACAAAAGATTTTATTCTTTGCCCATAAATCTACTGCACTGACTGTTTCAACAAGCACAGACACACCATCAACATAAAAAGTAGGGTCGCAGCTTTCTAATTGATCAGCTTGCCTCTTGGAATGCCCTCTTTTAATAAAAGAATGTGCCATATTCTATTTATAAAATCTTTTGAAATGATTCCACGTATGGCGAGAATGGCACTGCTGACTAAAAGCTAAGCACTTTTCTTGTTTTGGTTCATGATTGCACCACAGTTACGGCAGTTGACTATAAGGTTTGCTATGGGTTTTGCTGAGTCACCCCTGTGATTTGCTACATGCACCTTAGGCATTACTGAAGTAGCTCTAGGTTTTACTGAAGTTGCCACACCCTCGGCCCTCTATCTTTTAACTTCATGCTGCATACTATCTACATGAGCTAAGGAAGGTACTGGAAGGCTTGTTTTCTCATTTGTAAGCATACTTGTGAGCCTTTCTGTGACCTGGTATATCTGACAAATCTCAATGGCTTATTTAAAGTTAAATCACTGTCTCAAAGCAAAATCTTTCTCACTCTATCATCATTGATACCACACACAAGTCTGTCCTTTATCAATTCATCTCTAAGATCACCAGATCTGCACATTGTAGCCTTATTTCTCAAGTCAGTTATATATGCTGCAAAAGTTTTACCAGGATTTTGATCTCTTGTGTAAAATATGTCCCTTTCCATTGTAATGTTCATTTGGGGGTTACACATTTCTTCAAATTTATGTTTTAAGCACTCAGGGTCTTCCTGTGTTTCAGTCAGTACCACATTATGGCAGTCTTCCCCCTCCCCTGCAAACACAGCAGGTACAAACACAAATGAACACTCTCTTTCAATGGCTTCTGAGCTAGCTAAATTAAGCAGAATGAATGCTTTTCTATGTGTGTCTTTGTCAAAAAAAGCAGCCTGTATGAAAATATTGTATTACTGGTCAAACACTCTGCAATTTTCTGCAATATTATTATCAAACACAAGTGGTGTGGGTCTGCGAAAACCTTCTGCCATGCCCACAGAATATAGTAAAACACAATGCAGTCTAGGCCCTTGTAATTATGTCCAAACATGCACACACACCAGGTACTTGTAATAATAGTCAAATGCACAATAAGCTCTTTGAAAGACTGTGTTCTGTGAAATATTTATTTGCATTTGTATTTATTTATTTGCATTTGTTTACTGAGATGGTCCAGCTGGGCCAGAAGTGACCATTTTCAGTGGAGTCCTGGCTTATTCTTTGAAGTAACTTTACTTTGTGAAATAACTGCACTGTAATACTGCACACATTTGCAAACACTTTGTATACTTCAAATACTTTGAATAGCTTTAATTAATGTGAGAAAGTAGTACCTAGTGAAAATATATGATATGCAATTTGGATATTGTTTCAAACATTTTCGTAATTATTTCAAATATTTTTATCACTATGTCGCAGTTTCAGACATTTTGTTTAACAAGAAATTTGTTTTGAGTGTTCTGAGTGCTTATTTTTATATTTGTAGTGAAAGAAATCCTTTAAGTGAACTTTAGTACCTGGAATTTGTTTCTGACCTGTTTTGCGAGTCATTTGAGCAGTTGGGATGATCCACTCCTATATATTCCTCCACATTTAACCATTTGCTTCATTGCTGTGACTCTGCATCCCATTCTGAGACCATGTCACTCATCTTCTATACATTAAGAAGACATTGAGGCTTGGGTGTTGATTTAAGTAGTTTATTGCATACAAACACATAAGGATGGATGGCAGGAACATTGAACTTAAATGAACTATCTAACTAACTGACTGACTACATACTTGCATGCTCTCACTCTGGCTGCTCACACTAAATGGCACTCATGCTTGCACATGTCAGTACTTATATGCACGTGCCCAATGACTGGAATGCTTCTTAAAGGTACATCACACACTCTGATCTACACATGGGAGGTCTTTCCCCCTGCAAAAATATTTGCCGTTGGTTTAGTCCACTCTAGGGTAACTTTGATGTTATCATGTCAATGTACTAGGTGTTGTGGCACTGTCTGTTCAGTCCAGTGCCCTACATCCATATATATGCATGTATGTATACACACACACACACACACACACACACACACACACACACACACACACATATATATATATATATATATATATATATATATATATATATATATATATATATATAGATAGATATGAATTAGACATAATACAAATTAGCTGGTGAGGCAAAGCAAGTTTTGAGTGTTGCCATTAAATTCCTCTTTAAGGTATAAGAAACTATTCATGAAGAAGAGAGTTTATTACAGGGGCATCAGATGCTGATTTGTCTATACATGGGCTAAACTCTTGGCTAGGCTTTTAAGGGCCTCAGGATCAATAGCTTAGTAACTTCCTATGATCCTATGATCATATGCATCTGTGTATAGTATATTATAAGATAACAAACCCCTTCTGAACAGCCAGTTTGACCAAATCTTTTAAGTCAAACTTGATTTTTTGCCAACATTGCATTTCAATAGAATGTTATCTGGTTAAATGTTACTTGGAATAAAATATAATTTAGTCAGATACTGTTGCTGTTCTTCAAGTAAGTTCTGGGTTAGAACTGCAGTTTAGAGTGGGACTCATAATGAAGTTTTGAGTTTGGATAGCACTACGCCTTGTTTTGCGTTAGTGTTAGAGTTATGTTTAGGATAAAGGTTAGGATAAAAGCAATGTTTAGATTTAAGTTTAGGATAAGAATTAGTTTTTAGAGTTAAGATCAGGTTTAAGTTTAGGTTTAGGACAGAGGATAGGTTAAGGTTGATGTCTAGGTTTCTACTTAAGTTTAGTTTTAGGGTTAAGGTTATAGTCAGGTTAGGGCTTTACTTATGGGATGTACTTATTGTTGTGTCCTGCAATACAGTATGTCAGTTATGAGGGAGTTTGTCTCAAAAGAAATGTATTTTATAGTGTGTGCATTTTTGAAGGTAGTGTCTTTCAACTAAATAATTGTCTTGACTTTTTGAAAGTGGTTGTGTCACTTTTGATGAGTTTGTTTCATACTGAGGCATCTTCCCTCTGAAGCAAAAAAAAAAAGCTTACTCTTTTCAGTAGCACTTCAGAAAAGGGAAACATCTTTCTTTTGCAGCTGGCCATAAGCAGGGAAAGTGCATCTAGGAAACATTTACTTTTTCCTCTTGATCACCTTGATTGCTCATTTTCCTTTAGGCAGCTGTTTCTTCATACATACACAGGAATTAATTAAAGGCCCTAAACCTTTTCAGAATGACGTGCTTATTTGTGATTCAGGAACATGATAGCCATGATAAGATAAATTAGCAGCTAATTTGCATGTTTCCTGATTTGCAGTTACTACCGCAATGTGCAGATCATGGCTGATTTGCATATCATGGCAGTAATCTTGTACTCGTGTAGGCAGTGGAATCCTCCCTCACCCATTTTCACACTCGCATGGGCACACAGTCACAAGCACACACATATGTACATAAACATGAATACACACAAAGACACACACACACACACACATATATATATATATATATATATATATATATATATATATATATACACACACACACACACACACACACACACACACACACACACACACACACACACACACACACACACATCACAGTCCCTGTACCTGTTCCTACCCTCCCATAGTTCATCCCACCCCTGTGATACTTTAGTGGCATTATGGCAATACGTATTAGGCCCTGGTGTTTAGTGTAACCCCCACCCCAATCCCTGTTGCACTGTTGGTGCCTTTATAGAACTTTGGTCTATGGTGTCTAGTGTATACTCCTGATCCCCACTGTAACATTGATACCATCATAACACCTAAAGCAATCCCCTTACGCCCAGTCTCCTTAGTAACATTGGTGCCAATGTGGTACTTTGGGCATTTCTCCTTGGCGTCTTGTGGTTCCTCTTCTCCCATCTCTATTTTGATGTTCATGCCATTATGGTACTTTTAAAATAATCCCCATATACCATCACCTCTGGTCCTCATAATAAATTTAGTGCTGGTACAGTCCTGGTGTCCAGTGGTTCCCCCAACCCCAATAACCCTTATGATTTATGTATTGTTACAGCATGTTATGGCATTTCACTTTATCCCTGGTTGTCTACTGGTCTCTCCTCCCAGTCCATATAGTAATGTTGGTGCCTTTGGCCTACCCACACCTCTCCATCCCTGTTGTAATGTTGGTGCCATCATGGTACATAATCTAAGTCCTGCTGGTCTAGTGTATAACCCCATCCCCAGCACCCATACTAAGTTGTTGCCAGTACACCACTTTAGAGATGAAGCCAGTATATCCCCCACACCCCTGCCCAGGTTGCGAGGTCGTTGCCAATATAGCACTTTAAAATTAAGCACTAGTGTGTAGTGGTTTCCCTCACCATGTTTGTGTCATATTGCAGCACCTTTATGAATCTGGCACAGAGTGTGTAGAATTTGATCATGGATCTAAATCTAATATATACTTTTCCAATGTTTTGCCACTATGATTGTTTATGCCATATCCCTAGTCATGAGTGATTTAAGCTAGTGTGTAACAGCCTTGTGCCTTTAGGAAAAAAAGGGTTTACCTTAAGCTGCATGCCTGTAAATATCCACCTATGATATGAACCTCTAATATCAAAGAAGTTCAGTATTTTAATTAGCAGCTTCCTACTTCCTGACCATACCGCTTTTAGTCTTTTTTCTTACACAAGTACCTATTTTTTTGATAGGCATTGCACTAGGTAAATGAAACAATTTAGAATGAACATGTTTCTATTTTCACAAATGCTGACATTTTTTTTTATCAAATTGATGTTTCTTTATTTATGTATGTATGTATGTATGTTTAATGACTGCTAGGAAAGTTGTGATACAGAATAAACTTGGTACAGTTATTGTAGTATATAAGGCAGCCCAGTTTAAACACATGACAAAGCTACACCCTAATACACTGATCTAATGAAAAAATATATGCAAATCAATATGACACAGACCATAAATAAAGAAAACAAAAATGAATAGAAGAATGCTTTGTAAAATGTATTGCATAGCAGAAGTTAGTTATAATCTCACACATGATTATTTTAAATAACACAGGTAGGATACCTGCACGTGGTCTTTTCTTTTTCGTATCCCTCAGGCATGAGTGGCATTTAGTAAGAAGAGAAGAGACACAGTCAGTGTGGCATGTACACTAGCTGCTGTTTGCGTCTTCATTGAGAAAGAACTGGAAGGTTCTAGCTTGTGAACAGTGCTCCTATAATCTGTACAAGAGGATCATTTCAAAACTTAGGGTCAAACACTGTTGTAGTCAAGACTAGGACTGTTTAAAGGAAGAATGTATACAGGTTTTCTTAGGTAGAATGTATTCAGTTTAGTAAAAACATAACTCTTTATAAGCTGTCTAAGCATTACTGCTGAAACCTGATATGGCATGAAGTTACTGGCTGTTTTCTTTATGTCGCCTTTTTTGATAATGTGTAAGATTCCTTGTAATGCTCACTTTGCACTAATTGTAATACATGTAAAATCTACACTGCTAGCACAAGCAGCATAATTTACATCCCCACTACATGCACATGGGCTTGTCATTAATTCCTACTGCTCATACAGCATATGTCATATACACAGGTCTATTGGAGTTGCATGTTCTGTATGTAACATGTATGGCTTATTTAAAAAATGTACTGCTATGAGCAATTCCTAACACAAAAAATTTTAATTTTCAAACATGCATGAAAACACATAAATCTATGTGCAATGCATATAGAATTCGGCAGAGCATCACATGCATTCTTGGTCATTTATGTTTAATTGGTGCTGTAATGCATTATGTATTAATGGTACCTATGTACAAGGTAATGCATCAGCATCTCCCTGACTTTCCTGATCATCAAACCACACCCCCAGACAGTCAACTGACCCATTCTTTTTTTCCTTACCTACCTTTACTTACCGTCTGATGTCATCCCATGAAAGGCATCTGTTCCTTCTGGATAGGAATATGTTTAGCAACCTCAATGTATTGTACAAGCTGGGTTGAGAGTTCAGTGCCAGTGGTCTGTCATTAATGGGAGGTTCCGATCTTTCATTAAAAGCCTAGCCATTCCTCCTGGTAGCTGAAATGCCTGGCTTCACTACTGTCATTCACCAGTGCATGTATCTAATTCCAGATGCTTGGACTTGGAGTTCCAACATATGCACAGCTAATACTGAACACTGACCCTGCACACTGTACAGTTGTACATCCTCTGCCATATGGGCCTTTGTGCTACATTCTGTATATCTTCTATCACTAAAGCCATAGTGCTGCATGCTGCACACCTTCATTCACCAAGGCATATGCATGCTGTACACCTTCTCTCACCAGAGCATAGTGCTGTGCACTGTGCAAGTTCTGTCACCAGGGCTTAGTGCTACATCATGTACACTTTCTGTAATGTGGGCATAATGCTGCATGCTGTACACCTTCTCTCACCAGAGCTTAGTGCTACACACTATATAACTTCTATCACCAGGGCATAATGCTACATGTTTTTCACTTTCTATCAACGGGGCATAGTAGCACATGCTGTATACTTTCTATCACTAGGACATAGTTTTCCACACATTGCTGCACACTGTATACCTTCTATCACCAGGGTCATACTGCTGCATGCTATGCATTTTCCATCACTAAAGCATAGCGCTGAATTCCCCTAGACCTTCTGTCACCTGGGCATAGTGCCACATGCTATTCACCTTTTGTCACCAGGTCATAGGGTTGGATCCTTTACACCTACTATCATCAGGACATAGTGTTGCATGTTGTACACCTACTGTCCCCAGAACAGTGGGCTGCATGCTATACACCATCTACCATCAGGAGATAGTACTGCATGCTGTACATCTTCTGTGGGGAATAGTGCAGCATGCTGTACACCTTCTACCATCAGGGCACAGTGCAGTGTGCTGTACACCTTCTACTATCAGGGCATAGTGCAGCATGCTTTACATCTTCTATCACCAAGGCATAGTGCTCTATGTTATACATCTTCTGTCACCAGAGCAAAGTGCAGCATACTGTACACTTTCTGCCAGAAGACATAGTGTTGCATGTTATATACCCTGTATCACCAAGGCACAGTGCAGCATGCTGTACACTTTCTATCACCAAAATATAGTGCTACGTATCATATTCCTTCTGTCACCATGGAGCAGGGCAGCACACTATACATCTTCTTCCATCAAGGCATGGTGCTGCATACTGTAAGCTTCTGTCACCATGGTAAAGTGTAGCATTCTGTACATCCTTCATCACCAAGGCATGGTACACCATGCTGTACACTTCTTTCACCAGGGCATAGTGCTGCATGCTGTAAGCTTCTGTCACCATGGTAAAGTGCAGAATTCTGTATTCCTTTTATCACTGAGGCATGGTACACCATGCTGTACACCTTTTGTCACCAGGGCATGGTGCTGCATGCTGTAAGCTTCTGTCACCAAGGTAAAGTACAGCATTTTGTACATCTTTTATCATTGAGGCATGGTACACCATGCTGTACATCTTCTATAACCAGGGCATAGTGCTGCATGCTGTAAGCTTCTGTCAAAAGGGTAAAGTGCAGCATTCTGCACACCTTTTACCACTGAGGCATAGTGCAGCATGATGTACACCTTCCATTACCAGGGCATAGTGCTTAATGCTAGCAACTTCTGTCACTCAGCCATAGTGTTATATGCTGTACACCTTCTGCTATCAAGGTATAGTACTGCATACTTTATACCTTCTATCATCAGGACATATTACTGCATACTGTATACTTTCGATCACCAAAGCATAGCACTGTATGCTGTACACCATCTACCATCAGGGCACAGCACAGCATGATTTACACCTTCTATCACCATTGCATAGTGTTGCATGGTATGTGCCTTCTGTCACCAGGACTTAGTACTGCATGCTGTACACCTTCTATCTCCAAAGCATGGTGATGCATGGTATGCACCTTCAATCACCAGAGCATAGATCAGCATGCTATACTGTTTCTCTGACCAGGTCCTAATGTTACAGACTGTACACCTTCTATCACAAGGTCATAGTGCTGAATGCTGTACACCTTTGTTCACCGGGGTATAGTGCTGTGTGCTGCACGCCTTCTGTCATTGGAGCATGGTGGTGCATGCTGTACACCTTCTGTCATCAAGGAACAGTGCAGGATGCTGTATAGCTGCTATCACCAAAGCATAGTGATATTTTTTTAAGCTTTACACCTTGGTCACCAGGTCAAACTGCTGAATGTCATACAGCTTTGATCAACAGGGCATAGTGCTGCATGCTGTGAACCTTCTATTACCAGGGCATAGTGTTGCATGCTGTGAACCTTCTATTACCAGGGCATAGTGTTGCATGCTGTGAACCTTCTATTACCAGGGCATAGTCTTGCATGCTGTACACTTTTTATCACCAGAGAATGTTATATGGCATAGTACTGCATCCTGTAAATGAATATTATATGGCAAAGTACTGCATCCTGTAAACCCTCTGTCATCAGAGCATAGTGTTGTATGCTGTACACCTTCTACCACCAGGACATAGTTCTGCATGCTGTACACAGTCTATCACCAGGGGGTGTCATATTAGCAACAACCAAGATCACTTTTCTCTTGCTAGGACAGGTGAGCCAGTGACATCCACTCACTCCAACATTCCCCAGCTGCCTCTCCCAGCATCTGAGCTTCTATTTAACCCAAGTTATCTAGGGCATAGTCAGGTTTTGCCCTTGTACAAGACAGGACAATTTGCATTGTGAATTTAATTAGATATTGAATTGTTTCTCTCATGTGCTTTACTAGCAGTATTATTTGCAGGGTAGTAACACCATTCATGCTCCATATTTGGGATATGATGAATGGACATGATGAGCATTCTACATTGTATGATGTACATTTTATCTACACATTTAAGTGCAGACCATTACAATCTTTTATGTATGATATTTAGCATCCTGTGTCTGCACACTGTATTACAACAAAGGATACCATAGACCTATCCTTCCTGCAAATAAGACATGGCAAATAGGAGCAGCACAATGTGTAGAACTCAACCTTTGAATGGAGAAGAACATTTAGTGGGGTGCAGAAGAAATGGTTAATTGTCTGCACCACGTTATTGTACATTCTTATAGATAAACCAATGTTAATGTCTGTGGTATTGTTTCTTCATATCCATGGAAAAAGAACAAATTCTGGGCAAAACCAAAAATGGGGGTGGAGGGTCAAAGGCTCAAAATCAGCAATGATTTTTGAATATTCTAATTTATTTAAAAAGTTACTAGAACAACAGTTTTTGTACCAAAATACATTTTCTGAACAATAAAAGTATAAACTTCTAATGTCTAACATTATTGACAGACTGTAAGTCCCAGTTATTTACCAGTAAATCAAACATTGTTGAGGGATAGGGCAAAAGTATGAGGCAAAATCAGGAACATTTTGCAAAATCGGAGATAGTTGAGCTTTATGGAAAGGTACACATGTATAACCATAGAAACATAATTTTTTGTTAGGAGGGCACCTTAGATAAGCTCATCTGTTAATATATAGTGCCTAAGTTGTAGGGCCTATTTACCTATCAATTTATCCTGCTACTACTTGTGAGAATTGCTTTATGCCATCTTCTGCTTTCTTGAATTCCATGTCTGGTTTTGATCTTACTGCCTCTGCCAAAAGGCTGCTCAAATCACCTGTTGTCCATTCTGTGAAATAATTCTTCAATGTGTTTCTTCAGATGCATTAGACAAGGCAATAACCTGGAACTTCTCCACATCCAACTTACTATCAACAAAATACCATATCATATCTTATCATAACTAACTATACGACCCCCTCTATGTCCCTGTCAGCCCATACCTCCTAACTAACTAGTATGGAGTCCTTATGCAGTAAGAAACACCATTCTCCTCGGAGACTTCAACTACCTCTCCATTAACTGGGAGACTTGTACGTCTTTAAACATGTATACCCAGTAATTTCTGGACTTCATCAGTACTAACTCTCTGTATAGTGATTTTACACTAAAACCAGGGGTGATACAGTATTGGATTTGGTCCTTACCAATATGTGGCAGCTTTGCCTCCCACCAGTGGTAACTTCTTCCATGGTGAAATCAGACCACAAATCAGTCACATTCATCATAAGACTGAAGTCAGAAGCATCTTCAGTACCTTGATATTCAGAGATCACATGAAGGCTAATCTACTAAAACTTGAATGACAACATGGCAAAATTTAAAATCCCTTTCTATCTTGATGACCTCATTGCTTGTGTGCAATCCTTTATCACATAATTCTATGCACAGGTTGTCAAATCATTGGTGGGTGAGTGGTTTTAGTTTGAACATATAGTATCACAGTGAGTTTCACCACAATGTGTTGTGTTGCACTGCTAGTGGATTGCTTTTGGGGGATTTTTTCCTTTTCTTCATAGTCTTATGAATGTGGATTTGGGGATTCACTTCAGAAGCTCGAAATACTAAAATATCGAATTTCAGTATCTCAAGCCCAGAAAGTTGAATCCTGAGAACAGCGAAAGTTCAGAAGCACGAAATTCAAAACCTTGAATGCCGGAGGTTTTGAATTTCACGCTTTTGAACCTTTGCTGTGGTTATGTATTCAGGTAAGTGTGTGTGTGTGTGCTAAGGGTTTTGGGCAGGGGCTGTGGTGTGTGTCAGTGTGTTTTGTTGCTGTGATGTGTGTGTGCAAAGAGAAAGTAGCTTGTGTGGTGGTATTTTGTGTGTGTTTGTATGTAATGTGACCTCGGAGTGAGAATATTTAAGTAAGGGGGGTGGGGGGGTGCAGCCTCCACATGGGGGATGCAAGTAGGCTTGCCCCCCTGCTTTCATGTAGTAGAGAGGTTATATGTGTGTGAGGGAGAATGGTGTGTGTGTGTGTGGTGTGTGTGTGTGTGTGTGTGTGTGTGTGTGTGTGTGTGTGTGTGTGTGTGTGTGTGTGTGTGTTCAGTAGTACCATGAAATTCAAAATCTCCGGTGTGCAAGATTTTGAATTTTGCGGTTTTGAGTTTTCGTGGTTTTGTGGATTCAACCTTCTGGGCTTGAGATACTGAAATTCAATATGTCAGTATTTCAAGCTTCTGAAGTGAATCTGGATTTGGATATGAAACTTGGGGGGGGGGGTAGAGCTCTCCACATCAGGGTGCAGATGGACCTTTCTCATCTGTAAAAATAACATTTTGTAGTTTCTTTGTTAGGGTTTTCAACTCATAAAGTTTCCAAAATTCATCTTTCAGAAACCAGTGAATCAAATGAGTTTGCTTCAATCAGTCATAGGTAAACCCAATATCACAGACCTTTTAATGTCCATAACCAGTGACATAAGCAACGACAGAATGAAACAGCATGAGGAAATCAGTCACAAACAGAACTGGACAAGACATGGAAGGGGTAAGAATAACATGGGGGAATAAAGATCCAGCCAGCCCCCATGAACAGGACTCAAGTCACAGACTTCCTGAAATCATGAAAGGCAGTGAAACAACAGACGTAAGTTAAAGGTCATGTAAACTGAAAAGAATTATAATGATATTTAGAATAAATCTAGTTGAAAGATGGGTACACTTGATGGAAACATTGGAGAGAATGGGAGATACAGATAACCTCAGTCTAAGACTCAGAACATGCATATGCTTTATTTCTGTGTTATTCATCTACTCTATAATTTGAATGAATACTAATCTACATCATTCTATGATGTTCACTTTGTCTATATTTAGGGTCACACAGGACAGGAGTGGCCTACTCCATCAAGCAAAATAATTAATTTGTACCCTGTCCAAGCAGTCAGTAGGGTTAAGGCATAGAACTAGTTAGTCCTGAATGAACTGCAGCCCATCACACACTGTAACTAACATAATGGACACATACATACCAGAGAAAAAAAGTGATGAGCATCAATAGTTGATGAAACATTCCCCATACACACAAGATTCAGTCCAGTCTGCCTAACCTATTACTATACTAGTTTTGTTACTAGTCATATGCTTCTGTCATTTGCATGGAGCTTGGAAGATAAAATTAGCCATTTTGAGATCAGGCTAGAGAGGAAACATAGGGTGGAGATTGACTAACTTTGCAACCCCATTTGAGCTATTTCATTGCTGAGACATGCCGCAATAGCAGAAAGGACACTACAGTTGTATAAAATCTTACTATAACAGTAGATGTCCTTGCCTTCACTGCTGCAGTATTCATTACTTATGGAATTCCCTGCTGTGAAGCCCATTGTCCGGCCAGTTTACCTAAGTCTACCATTGCTTTAAGGTACACTGAATGTCACCTACTCACTCCTTGCGTAGTGTAAGACATAAAGGTGATGTTCAGGTGAACCATCCTCAGAACTGATTGCCCCAGTAGGAACAGCAGTCTAAGAAGAAACAAAGAGAACCTGCACAATCAGGAAGGAAAAAAGACTAGAGGATGGAGGGAGGGAGGGAATACGGCAGCAGTAAAGGCAAGGACATCTACCGCTATGGTAAGATTTTACACAACCGTACTATGTCCTTAGATTCACCGCTGCAGTATTCATCACTTATGGGAGAGTGCCAAAGCTTCAAGAAGAAACTTGGGAGGAGGAAGCAGCAGTAGAGCCCTCTAAGAAGCCATGAAGAATGGCATTAGCAAAACCAGCTCCAGCTCTGGAGATACAATCCAACTTGCAATGTTTGGTAAAGGTATACACAGAAGTCCAGGTAGCTGCTTCAAAAATAGAATTAGTGGCTGAGCTCTTGAAAAAAGCACAAGAAGAAGCCATATCTCTAGTAGAATGAGCCTTGACTGAATAGAGAATGCTCTCACCATGAAAAGTGTAGCAAAAAGAAATAGCCTTTGAAATCCAAGTAGAAATTGTTTGCTTGGAAACAGCCAAACCTAAAGAACTAGGATGAAAGGAAACAAACAACTGATCAGATTTTCTGATAGCTTTAGTCATGTAAATAAAATCTGAGCTGTCTATGTACATCTAAGTTATGCAGCACCCTCTCACTGTCAGATTGCAGAGAGGGGGAAAAAGTAGGCAACTTAATAGACTGATTAAGTGACAACACATTAACCACCTTGGGCATAAAAAAAAGGATTTGTATGCAAGAGCACCCTGTCTTCATGAAATATCAAAAAAGGTGGACAAGCCATAAAGGTTTTCAACTCAGTCACCTGTCTGGCAGAAGTAAGAGCTAACAAAAGAACTGTCTTCCAAGAACAATGTTGCAAGGAAGCTGAAACAACAGGCTCAAAAGGAGCCTGAGTCAATTTCTCCAGAACGAAATTAAGATCCCAGGGAGGAGGAACAGGCTTCCTGGGAGGTCTAATATTAAAGACGCCTTTAAGAAATTGCTTAGCCTCAAATCTAAAAGCTAATGGGGGAGTTAAAGGCAGACGGCCAGAAAGAGCTGATAAGTGGGCCTTAATAGAAGAATAGGCCAAACCAACATTGAGCAACTCACAAATAAGAAAAAAACAAAGGAACATCCAGAGTAAGTGGGTCCAAGTCACGAGAAAGACACCAAATAGAAAATCTCTTCTATTTAGACAAGTAGGATTTCCTAATAATAGGTTACCTGGTCTCCTGTTGGACCTGCAGCACATCCTCAGAAAAAAAAGGTGTCGGTGAAGAATCAAAACCCTATTACTCCCAGTATCAGTTGAAACGTGTGGACAGGTGGGGATGTATAAGAGATCCCCTTGTCTTTTGTGAGTAGATCCACCCTGTGAGGTAATTTGTGATGATTTCCCTTGCCTAGATGCAGAAGTAGAGGGAACAAGTGCTGTCACAGGCAAAAGGGAGTCACCAACAAGATTTTGGAACATCCTGTTGAGTCTTGAACAGGACTCTCGGAATGAGAGGAAGGGGAGGGAATGCATAAAGAAACATCCCCTTCCAAGAAAAAGAGAGGGTGTCCACCTTCCATACCAGAGAACCTGGGACTCTGTCACAAAACAAGGAAGTTGCCTTTTCAGATAGGAGGCAAAGAGATCTACTTGAGGAGTACCCCACTGGTGAACAATGTCCAGAAAAACACCCCTGTGAAGCATCCATTCATGGGATTGAGTGAAGGACCTGCTCAGAGTGTCTGCCACAATCTTCTGATCTGAAGAAATATAAACTACCTGAAGTGTCACTTGATACTTGACAGCCAGATCCCATACCAGAAGTGCCAGCAGCAAAGAAGGTAAGATCTTGTTCCCCTCTGTTTGTTGATGTACCACATAACTGTGGTATTGTCTGTGAATACCCTGAGAGGCCCTGGAGACAAAAGAGGATGAAAGACCTGAAGAGATAGCATAAGAGCTCCCATCTCTTTGACGCTAATGTGCTCCTTCTGCTGACAAGGCAACCACACTTCCTGAACCTTCAGGGAGCTAAACTTTGCTTACCATCCCACATCTGAAGTGTCTGTGAACAGAGCCTGAGAGGAAAGAGGAGGATGAAAGGGGAGTCCTGGATTCAGAGACAACTTCTGAATCCACCAAAGAAGTTCCTTCTTGAGACAAGGGAGGAGAGGAACTGTAAAATCTAGAGGATGTGCATGTTGAAGCCACACTGACTTCAGAAACCACTGGAACTTCTTCGTGTGAAGTTTGACCAAAGGGAGCATTGGAATGGTGGAAAATATGAACCCCAGAGCTCTCAGAAACTCCCTGGCTGCAATGGAGGCCAGAGGAAGCAGAGTCTGAAGACAAGAAATGAGAGTTAAGGTCTTTGGAGTAGGGAGTGATGCCAGCATTGGCACCATCTAAATCCTGCAACCCAGAAAGACATGATCCTGAGATGGAGTCAGGAAAGACTTTGTGAAGTCTATTGTGAACCCAAGGCTCTGAAGAAGAGAAATTGTAAAACAAAGATTTTGCAGCAGGACCTCTAGAGAGGATGACAGAATCAGCAGGTCATCCAAGTAAGGAAATATTTGGATCCTTTAAAGCCTGCAAAAAGAAATCACAGGAGCAAGCCATGTGGTGAAACACTCTTGGAGAAGTAGAGAGGCCAAAGGGCAAAGCACAGAACTGAGAATGCCAGGAAGCAACAAAGAAATGCAAAAACCTATTGAAAAGAGGATGGATCAGAATGTGGCGATAAGCATCCTTGAGATGCAGAGACACCAGAAAGGCCTGAGGGAACAAGAGAGGAAAAAGGGTCTGAAAGGACAACATCTGAAAGGAAGTCACCTTCAGAAAAGTGTTTTAGATGAGAGATATCTAGAATCGGTCTCCAAGTGCCTTCTTTTCTGGGCATTAAGAACATAATTGAATAAAACCCCTTCCCCCTTTGAGACACAAGCACCTCTTGAATAGTACCCTGAGACAAGAGATCTCAAAAAACCTCTGGGAAAAAAAGAAGTTGTTCCTGAGGAGGCTGAGGAATGCCCATAAAAGGAGGATGGGAAATCCACACCATGAAGCACCCCAGACAAATGATTGACAGACCCCAAGAATCCTGGCTGATTCAAAGTTAAACAGGAAGAGAAAGAGAAAGGCAAAGAGAAAGAAGAATGTGGTTGGGAACAGGTGGATAGTCAGACAGCACCTGGTTTGTCAGGAAAGGAAGGCTTTATAAACCCTGCAATCTGAGTGACTTTAGCAGGAGGAGCCCATTTACCACCCTTTTTAACTTTAGCAGGAGGGCGAAATTGCCTACGAACAAAAGCAGCTTAGAAGGGTAGTTTGAAATTTAGGCACAGAAGAAACAAAGGCATGTTTAAGCACCTGTAAGGCTTTCCCCTTGTCCTGACGAGACTTAAACAAATCAGCAGTTGCTTCCCCAAACAAAAGTTTATTATCCAAAGGAGCATCCATCATCTTAGCCTTAATATCATCAGGTAAAGGTTGAAGCCTAAGCCAAGAATACCTCCTCAGTACTGAACCAAAAGCAGCAGCCCTAGAAGAGGCATCCGCTGCATCATAGCTACATTTGATAGAATGATGGAATACTTGAGAGGAAGTCCCTAGCAAGGAAAGAACAGAAGTTTTACCCTCAGATACTGGAAAATCAGAAATACGTTGACAGGCCTGAGAAAGAAGAGCCAACAAATACCTATATATATATGGGTCTGATAATTAATAGCCCTAAAAGTTAGAGTAGTCGAAGTATAAACCTTCTTACCCAGCCTGTCCATTGTTCTGCTCTCCTTGTCAGAAGGCAGTAACTTGGATGAAGGAAGCAATTGAGATGGCTTATGAGAGGCTACTGACACCATAGAGGGGTCAGCAGCAGGACATTTAAACAAAAAGGAACAATCCTCAGGCACCCTATAAAACCTATCAGACTTCTTGGGACTGGGGACAGAGAATCAGATGCTTTAGAGGCATTGCAAAAAACATCTAGTAAAGGAATAGCCACAGGTTTAGGAGATTCCATCTGCAGTAACTCATAGTACATCTTATAGATATCAGAAACCTGAGCACAATCCCACTTAAAAATTTCCATCATCCTAGAGATTGCTGTGTCCCCAAATGAAATTTCCTCATAAGGAGTATCTGGAGTATTAGATTCCTCCTCCTCAAACCCATAGTCTAAAGGAGAAAGAATCTGGGAAGAATAATTAAGGGATTCTTTATCAGAATCCAACTCTTCCTCAGAAGACTTCAATTCCCTGGGCTTTTTAGGTGAAGAAGAAGACCAAGGAGCAGCAGGAACTGAGATCCCTTGAGGAGGCCTTAATGACAGTAAAGCATTAAATAACCCCCAAGTAAAGGCCTGCCACTCACTTTGTAGATTTCTAGGAGCAGAACAAACATGATTAGTTTTCTGTTTCTTTTTTAAGGGGACATCCGTCCTAGAAAACTGAGAAGGCCCTGACTGATGAAAGCATTCCACAACCATAGTAGGAACTTCTTCACTAAGAAGAAATGGCAGAATTCCCTAGATGCCTTGGAAAGAATCAATGGTGATTCCCCCTGAATGCCCAAAATGGACACTTGCAAAGCCTCATCAGATGTGCTGCCCACCGGGATCCTCAATGGCCTCCAACCTGGATGAGGCAGAGGAATCCAACAACACAACCAGGTGAGTCTCCAGGTTTGTAATAACCTCAAGAGAAACACCTGGCAGAGGGTGGACAGTGGAAATTTCTGGTCTTACCTTTTTCACCTTCTTCTTCCCTGCCGGCTGACCCTTAGGGCAGGAAGTTCCATCCATAGTATCTTTAGTAAGAAGCCTAAGACACTGATTCTCAAGATAAAATCAGAGGGAAGAAAGATTACTGCAAAGGGTTTTCGGGACAAATGCCTGACAAGTTGAACAAGATGCATGGTCGTGAGAAGCTCCTAGGCAAAAAAGGCACTTATCATGGTGGCCCACACTGGCATTTACCCTTCCTGGATGACATTACCCCCCCCCCCACAAACAGCATAAAAAAGTCAAGAAAAGAGCAAAAACTCCAACTGGGTACGTATCTGCAATGGTGAGGACATAAGCAAATAGGAGTAATCACTGGAATTCCAACAAACAGAAAAATGTCCCAGGGCGTCCACCTGTGGCCCTCATTGACAGGGGTGGCATGTGCTGACTGAGGTTTGTTTTTTGGGGATAAACTCTTGGCTAGCTTGTAAGGGCCCCAGGACCATTAGCGTAGTAACCTCCTATGAGCCTATGATCCTATTATCCTATGAACCTTTGAATGGTAAAAAACAGATGAAGGCAAACAAACCGACGATTAAAAACAGCATTTGGACTGGAGGCAAAGGAGTTCAGAGGATGGTACATCTGAACATCACATTTATCTCCTATGCTACACAAGGAGTGTATAGGTGACATTCAGCGTACCTTAAAGCAATGGTAGGCTTTGGTAAACTGGCTGGATGATGGGCTTCATGGCAGGAAATCCCATAAGTAGCGAATACTGCAGTGGTGAATGTAAGGAGATCTACAGCTACACTATGCATGTATTATGCTTTTTTTATGCACAAATATGTTAAATGGTGCACTTATTCAGCATTTCAGTATTAAACACAGAAGGCAGATGAGTCCCCCAGTGCATATACTGACTCCCGAACTGGTTACACTAAGCAATTCCTGGCTTGTACATCACATCTAGACATTTTGTTATGTGCTTAGCTATAAATCAGCTTTGCTCATATGCACTTCACATAATAAATCTGGCTTTGTTATGTCTTTTTCTGCAAATGTTTTCTTTAGCTACTGCAATTTCTGTTAAAAGTAACATTTACCTGCTTAAACTGAAATAAATAAACACATACATTTGGCAAATATGTCTAGATATATGTGCCGCTATGAACACCCACATTATATATATATATATATATATATATATATATATATATATATATATATATATATATATATTTTTTTTTTTGCTCTTTTATGTTATTTTTTTCTTTGTACATACTGCTTTAACTATGACATGTTACTTTTGTCAGAATTTCAGCATATTTTCTTCTGCCCATATTTTTCCCCAGATTCTTTTCATAAGACCTTCTTCAAAAAGAGATCTAATGATTTCCTCACCTCTGGCACTTCAAGCAACAGATATTCAGAATGCCTGTGGGTGGTTATTATTACTAGGCATTGGAGACTTCACATTTCGTCATGATCTGTTCTATAGTTTCTTTTTCCTTTACTTTTTCATAAAGGTCCATTGACAGATGATGTGCTAAAACTAATGACTTACTGAAGGCATTAGTACCAACAAAGTGCCCAGCATTTCATTTTACCATGAGTGCAGTGCCTTATGTACTGGCTGCACTGAAAAACAGTAGTTAAGGGGAGTGTCTTTTTTCCATTAAGAAATACTATTCTCTGTGTTCTGTAGTATTGATCAGGAGAGCAATCACAAAAGGGAAGAGATTTTTTCTATGATGCTGCTGACAAAATATACACTTTTCAGTTGAGAAAAAATACTGTTTCTATGCATAAATCATTCATAACCAATTAATTTATACTTAACACTGACTTCCTTTTGTGCATCTCTATCTACATCTTCAGAATTCCTACTACTGCAGCCCTTTTTCAGATTCCCATTTCATGTGAAGACCTTCCTACTTATACACAGGGCAGTAAATCCATATCCCTTAAAGATTTCAATGGGTAGCTCTTGCTTCCTAGAGAAGTGCTCAGAAGAAACAAGGACAGAATCAGGAGTATCCAGATTCTCCACCAGGAAATGACATTCATTCCATTTCAGGGAAATGAATTAATATGGTATTGCATTTCAATACACTTGCTTTCTGTTTGTGAAGTGATGGCAATGTGTTATGATATTTGGTTTGCAGAGGTATGACATGGTTTTGGACACAAGGTATCTGTTGAATACTCTGCACTCTGAAATTTGATTTTTTTTCTTTACATACTTCAGTTGATGGGGTGTGATGAAGTCTGTCTGGTTATAGGTTCATAGGTTCATACTAGACTATCTGCCCTAGGGCATTTATAAGCCTAGCCAGAGTTGTGTGGCTTTCACCACCCCTTAGGTTGAAAAAGAATACCCAGCTCTGTCTCACATGGACCGGGATTCTGTTCCACAGCATAGGAGTCTCTGGTGATGAATCTGTCCCTCCCACACATCTATTTATATCCGTGTTGAGGTTTAAGTCTCTCTTCTCTTTCTCTCTCTGTGGGATTGGATTTTTTGAGGTGAGCATGTCCATTTCTTGTGACATATGGGTTTACATTTTAAGCTGTGAAGCTTTCTATATATACCCCAGTGGGTGTATTTGAAAGCTTTTGCAAGGTCAAAGGTAGGCTGTGTGGACTGCCTTACCCTCATCAATAGCCTTGATTTTCTTAAACAGCAGTCTTATGTGTAGGTTTTTAGTCTTGAAGTACCACACCAGTTTTTTTAAGTAATGAAGTTGGCTTTTGAGAAGTTCTTCACTGTGGTCTTTTGTGGGGGGGTGGGGTGGATCTCCAGTGAGAGTGAGATATGGTCTGGTCTGATCTCAACTTCATATTATACTTCCGTGTGGAGAACATTTGTCCCCATGTTTGTGATGATCAGGTCTAGTATATTTTCACTCTTGTGGGAATGTTGACAAGTTATATTCCATAACATTTAAGGTTATGACCCCAGGAGGGGTATTGGGGCTTGGTATTGGCTTGAGTAATGTTCCTAGTAGTTGTTTGGGTGATTGTTGATCACTATGGAATGATATGGAGGAGAGACATCTTATACTCTGCAGTGTCTCTGGAAGGCTGTGGGGGGTGGGTTTCCTGATGAATAGATGTGCATGTAACATTTTGGGTAAAGCAGTTTTGCGTTTTCTATAGTAACACCACCTGAATGGTCTCTGATGCTTCGTGTGCTGCCAGCAGCGGGAGGGGTGGTTGTATCCTTGATGAATATGGATACTCCTTCCTTTTGGGGTAGGGCTTGGGTTTAGAATTTGAGCCTTGTCTAAAAAGGCACTATGGGTGTGGCAAGAGCCTTTGCCAATATCCGAAAACCAGGAGCAATAGGTGCAAGCCATCCTTGCGCGAGCAGCGCAAGTTGTCAAGCATGTCATTCAGGGCAGACAGGCATTGATCCCCAGAGATGACACCAGAAATTTAATTATTAAAACTGATCATTTGTCTCTGTATTGTGGCATCATTCTTCTATGACAAGTGTGTCTGGCATTGTGTTTGGCCTTAAGGCTGTGATGACTGATTTTTGCACACTGACTTTTATGTGTTGTTTGTGTTTGTGTTATGTGATGGCAGTTGTTTTGTGTTTATGTGTTTGATTTGTAGTTGTGATAGTTCTATGTGAGACTGGTTTATGGTGTGTGTGGTTACCTTTCCCTCCTCCTGGTTTTAAAATGCTTTAGGAACAAGTGCTGAGCTTTACAGATGAGAATAGACTGTTTAGATTACATTACAGAGCAGTTCTGCCAGAAATAGTTTAACCTTGTTTAACCGTGGCTGCCTGATGGTGTGCTCTAGTGGCTCAAATGTACTTTTAAGTGCAGATAATAAAAATGCAGTAAATAACTATGAAAAAACAGTTAAGATTGCTCTAGGGTAAGCAGTAGAGGTAAAACAAATATTTCAGTTCTCTGTAGCTAGTTATATAGCCATAATTTAGAATTCTCGCATCAAAGAGAGATTGCAACATGAAGTAATAGTCTGCTCCACAAAGAATATAGTTAGTAGCATTCCATCTATTTTTAACTGCTCAGAACCCTACAAGACACTAATGAAGATAGCAGAAAGGTAAGATGTCTCCTGTGTCATACACATACTACCAAGAATAATGCTATGGTTTAATAATCAGCTCTGTGACAACATTTTCACACTTTTATTGAACTATATGTTGTATAAAGAAAGTTACTGCTAAGTGGAAATCGCTCTCCATGACACAGTGACTTTGGACTTTAGTAGTGACTTTAAAGTATACTATTAAGAAAAATGCGGTACAACCCCCTCATTTATTTGGCAGTTTTTGTGCCTCACAGATAAATGTGTTTCTAACTTCTCTTTGAACGCTGTTCCACCAGGTTCACTTAAAACAAAACAGCACATGCCAAGTCTGTAACCCACATGAGTAAAAAAAGTCTTCAACATAGGCCATCACCCTCTGAGGAGGGTTGGACCTTGGGCTACCAACTTGAGCCCGTAAAACCAGCAACTGCTACAGAAACAACTAGCATGCTCTCCAAACTAAAAACCTCATCAACAGCAGCCGACTTACTCCCCAGCTATTTCTTGAAACTCACAGTAGATGCTATTGCTATCCCAGTCTCAACTCTCATAAACAGATCAATTGTTGAAAACTATGTGCACAAACTCTGGAAAATATCCTATGTTACACCCATACATAAAGGCGGGACCTCCACTGAACTTAACAACTACAGACACATTGCTTTACTCTCTCCCCTGGCCAAAATCCTAAAAAAAATGCATCCATACCCAGATGCTAAACTATCTCCTAGACAGCAACATCCTGTCACCTACTCAGCATGGTTTCAGACCTGCCCATAGTACCACTACAGCCCTCCTCTACTTCACAGACACAGTAAACTGTCTCAAAAATGAAGGCCTACAAGTGTCAACTCTTTTTTTGGATATGTCCAAAGCATTTGACACAGTCTCACACCAAATCCTGCTAAACAAACTAAACCAATATCATCTATCAAATTCCACTCTTACCTGGTTCCAAAGCTACTTAACTGACAGGTACCAAGCTGTGAAATGGGAAAATTGTCTCTCTCCTCAGCTGCCCATAGCTATAGGAGTCCCACAGGGTTCTATCTTAGGATCACTACTATTCACAGTCTTATGACCTCCATATCTCCAGACAGCATGCATCTATAATTCAGTATGCAGATGACACTATCTTAATCTGTGCTGCACAAAACATTCCCACCCTCCTGCAAACAACTCAACTAGCATTCTCTGACGTTGAAAACTACCTTACCAAAGTCCAACTTATCCTCAATCCAAAGAAAACTCAGCTTATGATTATAACCAGTTCTAACAAAAACACTAACAGTCAATTCACTATCTACTCCACAAATGTGACTCCAATTGCTCCAGTGGCACAGGCTAAGCTATTGGGAATAACCATAGACTCCCACCTAAAATTTGATAGTCATCTCAACTTAACTATTAAAAAAGTACATGCCAAACTGGGGTCACTCTACCATATCAAACCATTTCTTACCGACAACACAAGATCAGCCATTGCTCACGACCAACTTCTATTCACCCTACTCTATGCATCTCCCATTCTGACTAATCTCAACAAAACTGAACTAAGCAAAATGGAAGCCTGCTATAACAGAATTGCCCGCTTTGCTGAAAATTGCTCATATAGAACTCATCACTGTACTGCTTTGAGACAGCTCCACTGGCTTGAACTGCCCACCCTCCTAACCTACAATCAGCTCTTCCTCTGTCATTCTATCTATTACCTCCCTAATAGGTGTCCTGCCCTCAAAACCTTGTACAACATCACTCAGCCAAAAGGCCTCTTAGATCATCAAGCAAACTACTACTAGAAGTCACCAACAGCTACAGTAGCTTTGGAGATGCACTCTGTAGTAGTTCAGTGGCTAAAAAATGGAACTCTGTCCCTACTAGCATTCAAAACACATCATCCAAAGCCTCCTTTAAAGACCTCATCAGGCAACGTCTCAAGCAAAACTGGCAGTGCCATGATTGCTCCCCAGGCGAGAGAAAGCGGATAACATATTCATACTAAATATAGAGCACTTGATAATAGTTTTCAGTCTCACTCACAAACACTGGCTAATCTACAATGTATGTACTGTACCTGTGTACTATGCATGTATTCTACCTATGTTCCAAATTTCAGCTGTACACCAGTTCTTCTTCTTCTAGCTTTTCCTGGTTAGGGGTCACCACAGCGGATCACCTTGTCTGCTCATGATTGGCAGTGAAGTTTTATGCTGTTGAGTTGCCAGTCTGGCCCCCAACCTTCCACAGAAGGCACACACATGCACACACTCACACCTAGGGCCAATTTAGAGTGTCCAATCCACCTGCAGCATGTCTTTGGGATGTGGGAGGAAACCGGAGCACGCGGAGGAAACCCACGTGACCACAGGGAGGCCATGTAGACTCCACACAGAAGCCACCCCAGCCAAGGATTGAACCAGTAAACTTCTTGCTGTGAGGCGGCAATGCTAACCACTGCACCACCATGGCCACCCTTCAGCTGTACACCATAAATCTATTAATTACCTTTATTTTTAAAATTAATATTTTTTTTGTTTGTTCTCTGCACTGTAACTGCTTATGTGCCACATACCACTGTAAAAACATATCTCTTGTAATTTGTGTGTATACTGATCATGTCTAAATAATTAAAAGTGTCTGTAATTTTTCTTTGTGGAGCTTTTCTCCCCGGGCCTCTGCTGAAAAAGGGCCTTTTCGGTTCAGTCAGACACCCCCAGTTAACAAATGTAAAATAAAATAAAATAGCGCTGAAAGGTGCTCGTTGCCTGATGTACCATGTGGTGTGTAAATGGGAGAGAAAGAGAGAGATAGAGAGAGGCAAAGGTCACACACCAGGGGCAAAATGATAACAGAAGAGGATATGGCCTGCAAATGATGCAATGGTATTAACCATCAGAATCAAACACCTAAGCCTTTTTTCATTTTACTGTATTTATTATGACAGCAGTAGAATATAATAAAATTAGACTATGGCATGAGGCAACTTGAGAAATCAAAAAGGAGTAGTAGTAATTAAATTAGCAAGCTATGATGATGTTATGATTTGTAATTGTGCTCACTGTTATACAATAACACATAATGACAAGCAGGAATTTATCCACTAACATCATTATCCATTTTAATAGTTGCTTTATTCTATGTTCTCTCAGAGCATTGTTCTTTTTCATTAATGTCACAAGGTAACAATTTAAAGGGGTAACATTGTGCTTATGAACTCTATTCCTGTTGTAATCACATATGCATTACATGTTAAGGCCCTATTATGTCCTAAAATAAGAAATTATATGAAGAATTATAATTGGTTCTCCAGCTATAGTCAAATTGTCATGAATTCAAGAAATTTTGTCAGGAAATTCTCCGTGACAGCAAAGCTTAACAGGTGAATTTTCTGACAATTATTTTGAGAAAACATAACAGCTGTTATGACTGCAAACTCAGCAGTAAGGTTTTGTAAAACATAGCTTTAACCTTTCATGGTTAAAACTGTATTGTTAAGTAATACATTGATATTGAGGGCAAGAATTTTATTTTAATTTGTTAAATGGGGATGAACACTAATTTGTCTGGACCATTTTAGGCTCAGCCTGGAAAGACAATAAAAATGATTAGTTTCCAGTAAAGACATACCTAAACATACCAAGTAAATAAAGAATGCTGCAACGCTATCACTTTGTTGATTAAACATAATCAGCCAAGTTCCACTGAAGATGAATATAGGACAGTCCTACTGAATTTAGTTAAATGATAAATGACAATGCATGTGGAAGACACAATGTATGGTATTTACAAATATATAGAATACTGACGTGCTGTTAATGCTGTTAGTAGTGTAAGTGAGGTGGAAATGAAGTAGGCAAGTAGAGCAGTGTGGCGCAGAAAAAAGAAGACAAAAGTTGGGGGTAGCTTGGGAAGAAGGGCAAACAAAATAGGATGAATGGGGAGAGCTATAAGAAATTGTACATTGGTGAGATGAAGTAGAGTGTGATAAACTTTTCCAACTGTATAGCCATAAGAAGATTATGGGTGGTAAAAGACAGGTTATACTGAGAGTTTTGTACTGTGAATATTCGTAAGATAGTGTACAAGTGAATGAATTAATATAGTCTCATGATGCTAAGCTGGGGTGCTTGTGATAAAATTAACAGAGCCATATTAAATAACCATTGAGCTACAGATGATGTATGTAGAGATACTTTAAAGAAAACTTCTGTCTGTATAAAAGTTCATTTTATTTAAATTGTTAATTTAAATTTTTAAAAGTCCCTGTTGTATCAGTCTTACAGCCTTCAAAGAAATAAACTGAAAATAAGGTTTTACATAGATTCGTACTAGGCTAACTGCCCTTGCGAGCCATTTTTAAGCCTAGCCAATTATCCCCTGTGAGATTCAAACTCTGTATTGTGTGTTTATAAGGCAAACACCTTAACCATTAGGCCACCCTCCCAACGTCTTTTCATAAGTAATTCAACCAGCTAAGTATTTATATGCTGTTCTTCTTCTCCCACATTTTAAAGAGACAATTCCCATATTGTATTCATAAAAAACATTTTCCAGTTAATTTCAGTGTTCAAACTATATGGATGAGATGTTTAATATGCTAAAATTAAATACCTTCCCTTATAATGCAGCATCTGTTTTAAATTCATTAGATGTAATAATATCATAAATTTACAACCAGTAAAATATGCTTCCTTTCCTCAAAGCGCTTTGCTACAGGATTTGTCAAATGCATATTCCTATTGACACCCATATATTAAAACTCCTTCTTCATGCTGTTTATTTAGAGCCACCCATATACATTACAGGGCACCAACAAAAAAATCCCCACAAACTGCCTTCTCAGAGTTAAATTTTTTTATTAATAATACATTTATCAGCATTAAGTACATACAATTCCCCCTTTTTGCTGTACAATCATGTTACGTAGTTTCCCAAATAAAATGTCCTTTTCTTTTTACAGCTTCATAAGTATAATCAAAATATGTACTATCTTGTCACCTACTGTATGACCTTGTCTAGAAGGGAACAGTAAATTAGTAAAATAGTTCTTAACAGATCATCTATGAGTAAAATATCCCAACATTTTCTTAAAGTATTCACAGTTCGATATGTACAGTAACTATATGTGAATACACAAATTGGTGCTGAGTCCCTTATTATATTCTTGTTAATTCGATTCATTCTTCATATTCCAAACATTGGCAGTTATTGTTTAGTTAAAAAAAAGTCTCTGGTGTGAGAAAAAATAGCTATTTTGTCTCAGCTGTGATATGAAAAAATATATGGTAGTATTAGATATCAGGAGTTAGAAACAATGCATAATTACATGGACAATTCTCCCCAAATTTTTTCTCTTTTAGAATTTGAGTTAGCACATACTTCAGATATAGAAATGAATGTTGCTTGCAAATACAGGATACAGTGATGGATGCATATTTTGCACCTTTGTATACAAACTTATTTATGGGGAAATTCAAGATAGAATATGTATATACATATAGTATGACCAGTTTCAAATTTATTGCATATTTTCAATATATTCATTATTTACTATTTTATTACATGAGCAAGTAGCAAGCAATAGTTGAATTTATAGAAAGCATGCAGTGCAAAAAGAATGGAAAACAATTTACATATAAGATTAGTTTATTGGATATATTGCTATTTCTTGATTCTAAGAGAAAGGGTCTGTCTAGAATCAGCAGTAAGGAAACTACTTCAACAAACATCTTCCATGTAGAAAGTTACCCCTGGAAATCATTAACTTTTTTACAACCTGCTGGAAGAATGAGTAATGCATTTATGTTGTAGATTCCAACATTTCAAGGAAGTCAAGAGAGTTATATGTGATGCCCGAATTCACATCAATCTAAGGAAAACTGAGTTAAATTTTAATTCATTTTTCTGTCTCTTTTTCTTTTGTTCAACTGTATTCAGTGTGTTTGTTCTTATGGCTGAGAAAGTGTTACTTTTGTCTTTTTTGAATGAATAACAATAGAATACGTTCTTTCAAGTGTGTTGAATATCCAGACTTGCTGTCTTCTTTTATGAATAATGAAAGACCAGGAATACCCTTTCTTTTGAGATGCAATTGCTGTTTTCTCTAATGGATCTAATGGCTTGTATATCACTCAGACACTGTGTGGAGTCAATGTACGGAAACAGACTAGGGTATGTATTGTCAGTTCATGTTTGTGATTACACTTTTGTTCCTGTGAATTTTGCTCTGACAAGTAAAATGCTTTTTAAGGACTTGTTTTTCTCCAATGTCAGGACAATAATCTCATCTAATAAACACTTAAAGCTGGGGAAAAACACCATGCCCTCCTAGCATGTCTAAAGGTCAGTTCCCTGTGATTTCGCCTATTAACCTGGTCAATTTGGGCATTCTGAGGCAGGGTAGCAACTGCCTCATGTACACAGATAACCCTCTCCTCTTACCTCCCAACACTCAGACTTGTGAGAGATGCACTTATATATCCAAATTGGAAGCCATGCACTCTCAAGCCAAGACCGGAATAGCTGGTCAAGAGGAGAAGGTCAACACCTGCATCACACCACATGCAACACATAGCCCCCCAGAACACCCACCATCACAGCTCTCTCATAAAAACACAAAACACACCCACCTTCATGGAGGGTCTCAGTAGACATCTACCCAAACAGCAGAGACCTCCAAGGCAGAAATGCACTTGACCACCACAACACAGCACAAACCACAAGACAGCTCACCTACACAGTGTGCCCCTCAACCTAAGCCCCTAAGGCAAAACAGCTTGTCCAATACACTAATCATAGGTGACTTGATAGTGAGGCATACTGATGTCCCACTCACTAGGTTGAATAAGGAGAAGGTAACAGTCAGCTGTCTATCAGGTGCCAGAATCCGACACATAACACACTCACTCAGGTCACTCCACAACAAGTACAAGTATGACTCTGTCACTGTCCATGTGGGTATGAATGACCTGAGATGCACCTCCCTGGACTACATGAAAAGAGACATGGAGAAGCTCTCGGATAATGTGGCCCAGGCAGGTATGACCGTAACCCTGAGCAGCATGCTACTATTGCCCAGAATGATACTGCAGTATATGCAGAAAATGACTGACTTCAACAATTGGCTAAGTTTCTGGTGTCATTCTAAAGGGATCCAGTATTTGTCTGCCTGGGATGACATGATTGACAGACCTCAATGCTTTGCCAGAGATGGCCTGCATCTGTCACCCCTGGGTTTCCAGACACTTGCTAAGGCTCTTGCCACCTCATAGTGCCTTTTTTAGTTGATGTTCCAAAGACCAAATTACCACCATAACAGCTATAAATAAATGCAATCTGAGGGTCATGCTGCTTAATGCTAGAAGTCTAAACCTCAAGATGCACTTGCTCGAAGCACCCCTCAAAATGGAGAACATCAACATTTATGCTGTAACGGAGACTTAGTTTAAAGCAGCAGAAAGCACCCTTGCACTACCATGCTATAACTCATTCCACACCTTTCGGCCCCAGAACATGGACCAAAGCTCCAAAGGTGGTGGTGTCTCCATATTCATAAAGGATATGCACACCTTCAGACGAGTAGCCCAGCATAATGCATCTGAAATACTTCAGGTACAACTAACATTGGGTAAGATGGTAATTCAGGTCATAGCTTGCTATAGGTCCCCAACCATGTCCTAAGACTCTCACTCCATGTTCCTAATCACCCTTTAAACTATTAAGATCCAACCCAACACTATCATACTAGGTGACTTCAACTACCCCTCCATCAACTGGGAAAACTACTCGTGCACCAATACACTGTCTCAACGCTTCCTGGAATTCATCTGTTCCAATGCCCTGGACCAGCTCATTCTTACCCCCACTAGAGGAAGCAACATCCTTGACCTGGTTATTACTATCATGGGCAACCATTTCTGTACACCAATAGTTAATTCCTCCCTGGTTAGACCTGACCACAAACTAATCACCATGGAAATCCACTTCTCATCCTCACCCCCTGCAAAGGTAACCACCATGAAAAACTTCTCCAAAGCTGACTTTGGGCTCCTAAAAACAGAGGTGGCTAACTTCACAGCACCCATGTCAATGGAAAATAGATGCATGACTGCCAAATTATACACCAATGCACTGTACAAACACGTACATAAATGCATGGAACTAGCCATACCCAACAGAACCAAGACACTCTCCTCCAAAAAAAGGAAGCCAATCTGGTGGTCCCCTGCCATTAATAAACTCTACAACAGAAGGAAGAAACTGTTGCAGAAAAAGGTGAAGTCCCAAGACTGGAAAAACTCCCTTATTAACATCAACAAAAAGTTGAGATCCCTCATCAAAACCTCTAATGCCAGCTATGAAGGCAGAATTGTGGCAGACACTAAAAAGAACCACAAAGCCTTCTACAGTTATATCAAAAATCTCCATGGCAATACCCAGGTTTGCTCTGCTACTGCACAATGGCACCTCCTATACTGAGCCAACAGATATTGCCAACATACTGGCCGACAGATTCAGTGCCAACTTTACCCCTCTCGCCCCCCCCCCCCCAAGGGACAAATCACAATACCAGAAAAATGCCAGGCACCCAGCATTACTGCAGCACAGGTTAAAGCTGCATTGTCCAAGGCCAAGAATATAGCTTCCATGGGACCCGATAATATCCCTGGCTGTGTTCTACATGAACTACATTGCGAACTTGCACCACATCTGTGGGCCCTGTTCAGTCACAGCCTCACCTCAAGCTTTGTCCCTACTGAATGGTGCACTGCTATAGTCATCCCTCTCCATAAAGGGGGAGCAACTACAGACCCTGGGAATTATCTCCCCATTAGCCTGATGAGTCTGATATGTAAGGCTATGGACCACATCATCATGGACCTAATTAAAAAGGATATAGGGAATCTCCAAACTCTAGATCCCATGCAATTTGGTTTTGTGAAGTGTAGATCATGCCTCCTCAACCTGGTTGACTTTTTTGAGTCAGTCACCAGAGCTGTGGATGAGGGCAAGGCAGTTCATACCTCAATCTGGCCAAGGCCTTTGATACCATTCCCCACTCAGGAATTATTGATAAACTCACCAAACTAGGCATTAACCCCTATATCACTAGGTGGGTTGGAAAATGGCTCACAGATAGAACCGATGCTTACAACTGTTATTTAATAAATCACCTACTGTTCTTATCGTGAAGTTCCTATTGTGGTATATTATTGTTGAGATTCTGCCTGCTGTTCCACGGATTACATTTGGGTTTTGGTATTTATTTTTCACATTTTTCCATGGATTTTATCACTGGCATTGGGACTGCTTTGTAAGCTGTAAAATCTGACAAACAGTATATACCTACAAGATCTAACAAGCAAAATGTATGTACAGTTCCATGTGTGGAAGAGAAACGAGAGAGCAGAGTTAAAGTAGGAGGAACAGAAGTGGTAGAGATATAGGCAGTACTAGTTAGGAAAGCTAACAGAGACTAATAATATGAAAAAGTTACATACAGTGGGTTTAGAACAGTCACTGTGTATAAACTGAATCATAGTTTAGGATGAAGGTGTTAATCGGGTTAATGAGGTAATACGAAGTAAAGGAATCATCGCTAATTTATATGCTCAAAGTTATTGTACACATTGATTCCCTGATTTTAAATGTATATTATTATAGCATCTGATTAGCATGAGAATGAATTTAAAACAGTGAAGCCATTTTAGGGAAACATATTTAATTTTAAGATATCAAACACTTCATCTATATGGTTTGAACACTTAAATCAGCTAGGAAGTTGTAATGAATGAAAAATGTTCACTTTGCCTTTACATTTGGGAGAAGATTAGCAATATAAAATGGAATAGCAAAGAGCATTCATTTAAGATACAGGGAGAACAAAACAACTCCCTCTCAGATCAAGCTGTCACCCCTAACTTTGTAATGTACACAGCATCATGCTTTTCCAAGCATTAAACTAGTCTCAAGATAATAAAACGATATTTGATATGCTTCCTCGTTTTTAACATGAATCTAATTTGAGAATGTAAATTTATACAGTGTTTGTGAATGTAAGTAGCAGTTCTGGAGGCTAGGATGTACATTGACCATATCTTAAGCAGCATTTATATTGCATTACTTGTCTCAGAGTGTTATTTGTTTATTTTTAAGTGAGAACCGGTTGCCACATTGTTCCATTTCAGTTTCTATCTAGACACTTTGCCTTTTGCCACTAGCAAAATTAATTTGTAGAGCATTTTCATATTAAGTGATCCAGTGATGAAGTGATACAAAAATTAACATCTGCATTGGGAATGTTTGCTTGATGCAACAAACTTATAAAGTAAATGTTCATCCTACATTTTAACAAGGTGTATAATAAAATCTTTTTAAGTTAGTTGTCTGATTAATCAAAATATTATATCTATGACCCATATCCTTTCCATGCTTTAGTCACCTTTAGTAGAACTCTCTCTGTTTGCATTGTAAGGGGAAAAATGACAAACTCTGATTACTCAGAAAGTGTTACAACATTTAATAAAATATAAAAGAAGCATTTGTCAATGTCAAGTTTGTCTTGTACTGCAATAATAGATTCTAAAGATGTGTGGTAAATAGAGTAAGCATTAGACAACTGGAATGGAGACATTAAGATAGCAAACTTCAGAGTATTCAAAATGTCCTCCTATACAAGGATTTTAGGTGGTGGACAATAACGTTTTCCTGTTTTGATACATTTCTTGCATGACAACCTATGTGAGATATTAATTGCACTGTTTAGTAGAGGTTGGTGCTGAGCATAGCATTGTGACACAAAGAAACGTTGCCTCTACTTGGTTAATGTGGTATTTCTAGAAATATTCTTGCACTTTGGATGTGCATTTGTATTACTGATAGTGCTGTAAGTGAGTCTTGCTTTTATAACTGTAGTAGATAATAGGGCTTTTGGGCCTGTACTACTTACTTAGATAATTATGTACACACAAGAGTACTGTCTGCCCTGTTGATTTTGTTACACATGGCTGGGTTCTTTAAGCAGCAAATAATGCAGCCCAAATGTAGTATAATTTTCTGAATATATGTTAAGATCCTGTGTCATTCCTGTTGCACATTTACCCTAAGCAAAACTAAAAAACTGCAAAGCAAAGTGTCTTGCCTCCAGTATAGGTGTGTGTGGGGGGTCTGCATTAGCATAGAGTTATGTCACATTTACACACCAGTGTGATCAGAAGTAGTGATTGCTGTACACGTAGAAAAGATAACAACTGCTTCCAGGCAATGAAACAAGTGTACATGTGCCCCCAGCCAGCTACACAAAAATATCATGCAGATGTGTCGATATGTAATTGGTGCTTTACATTTAGAGTGGACAGACAGGGGTCATTCCTTCGGTTTGATTACATTTTATATTATTGTTATTGTCTCACTTAAAATAGACAGATAACACTCTAATAACTATTATTCTTCCACTGATTATTATTATTATTATTATTATTATTATTATTATTATTATTATTATTATTAATAGTACTAGTAGTGTAAACTAAGAAAGGAAAAGCAAGGAGCACTACCCAACAAACTTCAGTCATTTGGATTATGCAAATAATGTAGCAGAATTATGTGAATAGATAAAGTTGTGGTTCAGCTGCTCTCCAGTGTCATGTGTTCTAACATTAGCATTATTGGCTCCCACTACTAGGTCTGCCTGTTTCCAGAGCTGCACATAAACATATTTGTGATCAGTCTAATATACATATTGTATCAGACTCTTTATGTAAGTTTCTAAATGTGTTAAATACAGGGCCAGATTCATTATCAGCTACACCAAGTGTAGCTATTGTGTTGGAGACACTCCACCAGCACATTAGTGTGCTATTTGGTGTTCGTTAAACAGCTCTACATGATGTGTAAAGCTAGCAAACACAGATAAACAGCAGAAAATAATAATGACAGCATAAGGAGTTGAAGTGCACACTAATTAACCAATCCAGTATAGCGAAGCTATTCGTGAAGCAACAAAGCAATTATCTACAGTCAGTGTAGCCTTTTGCCCTGTACACCAAACATTGTAGAATACAACATTATTACACTTAGGGAAACAGCATGTTGAGGTTGCTGCTGATATTAATATGCTGTGTGTTCAACAGGCTTTAAATCAGGGTGCTGCTGCTGCTGCCAGACCTTGGGCAAGAGGGTGTTTAGACCCTGTTTGACTTATCATGGACTACATGACACAGAAATTGGGGAGAGATGTAAGGTGGACAGGGAAGCACTAGAGGAGATATGTAACCTATGCCACCCCTACCTCAGACTCCAGGGAAATCATGTTGAAGCTATCCCACTGGAAACAAGGGTATGTGTAGCATTATGTATACTAGCTACTGGTACTTTCCAGAGACCCACATGTGATATATTAGGGATGTCACAGGTATCCGCTTCCAAAATATTATCTCAGTTTTTAAATGCAATGCTACTACATGTAAGAGAGCATATCTGTTTCCCACAAACCCCACAGGAAAGAGCAAGAACCATGCAGAAATTTTATGCAATAGCACAGTTCCCTGAAATTATGAGGCCATAGATTGGCTGCACATAGAAATAAAATCCCCACCTGGGGATCAGGAAAGGAGGTACATCAACAAGAAAAATGTTCACGCTTCTCTATAATGCCCAAGGATCATCTACAAAATCTGTACAGGTAACCAAGGCAGTTTCCATGACTCACCCATATGATGCAGTTGTGAGTTGTACACAGGTTTGCAAGGGGTGACATTACTCAAGGGCATCTAGTGGGGGATGCAGGTTATGCACTGGAGCTCTCCTTCAAGACACCCATGGGAAACCTACACAATCCCACTGAGCAGAGCTACAATGATGCTTGCACTCAAACTAGAAATATTATAGAATATGTGGTTGGGCTGCTTAAATCAGGGTTCTGGTCTCTGGATATATCAAGAGGGGCAGTGAGTACTACCCAGGCACCTCTGATGAAATACTTACAGTCTGTTCCATGTTACACAATATAGTTCTCAGCTAACAGCTCCAGCAAGGACAGCAAGAGGCAAGATCACAGTTTCAAGGAACGCAAGCGGGCGAGCAGCAACAGTAGGAGGTATAGATGAGGAGTCTGAGGGTGAACCACCAGCTGCTGGCAGACGGATGCATGTACACTATGCCCTGGCTCCGGTTAAAAGGCAAAGGATAGCACACATACACAATCGCTATGCAGGTTAAAGCCTAAGATCCCATGCATATACAAATAGGAAAATTGATGTCAGTCAGACTCCACAACATTTATTTAACCATATAATGGTTGTGTTCTGATAACAACAGACAGGGTCAACACAAGTAAGAAAAAGGTAAGTGTGAAACCTGTAAAGAAAAAAAAAAGTACAATAACTGATTATTCTTATATGTATATATATATATATATATATATATATATATATATATATAAACACTTTATAATCTCGAAATACTGAAACGTTGATTTTCAGTATCTCGTGACTATAAAGTCGAAGTTTTGAAATAACGAAAGTGCATAATCACGAATTCGAATATCTCAAATTCACGGTTATGGCTTTATGCTACATAATGTCCGGGGTTGTATGTGGATGGTGTGCGGTGCCATGTGTGGATTTAGGTGTAATGTCAGGTAAGTGAGTGTTTTGTAAGGGTTTTGGGTGGGAGTTTGAGTGTATGTGAGTGTGCTGATATGTGTGATGTGTGTGTGTGTGTGTGTGTGTGTGTGTGTGTGTGTGTGTGTGTGTGTGTGTGTGTGTGTGTGTGTGAGGGACTGTAGAATGTGTGTGTAAGTTTGCTTTTGTTTGCTGTTTGTGCAATCTCGGAGTTAGTATATATAAGTAGTGGGGCGTGGGTGTTGTGGTATATGTGTGGTCTGGTGTGTGCTGTGTGCTTGGTGTTTTAAATTTCACAGTTTTGGGCTTCATGGTTTTGGGCTTTCGGTGTTGTGTGGATTTGATTTCATGGTCTCGAAAAACTGAAATTCGTGATTTCAGTCTTTTGAGATTATGAAGTGAATATATATATATATATATATATATATATATATATATATATATATATATATATATATATATATATATATATATATATATGGTTTACCATCAAAATTGCTAGTCAAGGTTCGACTACCATGGGATGTTGAAATGTGGTTGGCTGAATCCGTGTTGTCGAACCCTCATTTGTGCGACTCCTGGTTCAGCAAATGCACTGTGTATTCGCACATATGTAGTCAGCTTTATGACAAAATCGCGGTACAGTGCAGAGCAAGAAATTTGCCCTTTTCCCCATTGCAGTGTGATCTCAGAGTTGTAATGTGTAATATGTGGGGGGGGGCACAGACCCCCTGCATAATAGTTACGTCACGTGATGTGTAGTGTCCGACTGCAGTCTATGGATGTCGAGAAAGGTCGAATTCATTTAAGGAAGTGTGTTTACGATATTCTGACCTTTTCGACATTCTGTTTTGAACATGTGCAGTGATATTTCAGGTTGGAATTTATTTTGAATATCGACTAGTTGATAGTAAACCTATATATATAAATAAATATATATATATATATATATATATATATATATATATATATATATATATGCCCCAAAGCAAAGCATTTGTCTGAGGTGTACAGTTATATCAATAATATCTGCTACGTCAGATTTTAGCCATTTAAAGTTATGGATTTGAACTAATACTGTGCATCAAGCATTTCAGTTGACCACAGTATATAAAACACGGAGCAGGTCAATTATACCCTCATTTGCACAAATATACCAAATAGCAAGACGTGCCTAATGCTTTTGCTGTTTTAATGACAATAATAACTGAAAAACAATTAATTTTAACAATTATAAGAGCAATCATGCATAAATGAGTAGGAACAAGAAATCAAAATAATTTTCTCTGCAATACATATTTGATAAATGCAATCTTGTAAATAAGCAAGCATTAGTTAACCACTCTGCACATTATATATATATATATATATATATATATATATATATATATATATATACAACCCTCAGTCACAATGACATGTACAAATGGCAGGGGGGTTGGGGAGTATGAAGGGAAGGGAAGTTTGGCACCAAAGAAGCGAGTGTATGCAGGTGAGAAACACATGTATCTATCAAAGTACACAGTGTTCACGACCAGTAACAACAGATATATAGCATTCAACAGTTCTATTTAGATAGCTTTCATGTGTGTGAGGTGGTATGGGCAAGTGAATTTGTTTTCTGTGTCTGCATCAATGCAATCAATAACTGTGCTAGCACTACATCCTGGCACCTTGGACAGGTGTGAGCCCTGCATGGTGGCGTAGTCAGTTCAGCATCATTTGCCCTAACTATAAGAACCACTTCTGCCAGGAGATGCACTGCTGATACTACTAATACTACATCTAGGACCACAACCTCCCTTGGCCTACCAAGTCTGGGTGTGGACACTGTAATCACTGAAAGAGCAGTCAAGATAGTGTCACTAAGGGAGTGGCCAACTCTGCTAACATCAGAAGATGTACCGGCTCTCCCCTCCCCCAACAAACATTCCATCACAGATACTGTCCAATCCAATATGTCGAAGGAGTCACCCACATTGTTCAGGGAGTCATACATGTCAGAATGCATGATATTTAGCACATTGACTATCTCTTCTAAGGTCCTGGTGGAATATGCCTGTGCCTCCACTATGGCCCTACACATATGTCTGGTGGAAACTAATATCACATCAGCATCAGGAGGAGAGTGGGCAGAAGGTCTCCTACAAGCAAGTCTACCAACCCTCCTGTGTGGCACCATGCCCTCACAATGGCTATAGGGACAAGCTGCCAGTTATGCAACTGGAGTAACCACACCACCCTCAATCTGTCCTATATCAGAGGTCTCCGTGTCATGGGTATGCATAGATATACTGACTGTGCCAGAAATATGGGCAGGGGTTGTAACAGCTACAACCTCAGTGTCAGGCTGACCCTTTGCACCCCAGAATGTGCCTGTTCATCACCACCATCATCGTCAGAGGCTACCAATACACATCAGGTGGTAGCAGATCTACAGTGCCACTCTCTGGATCACCTATGATAACAAGAAATAAACACAACAGAGAAATAGAGAGTAAAATTGATCACATATTTCCTTATATGTAAGGTATGTTAAACTCTAACAGATGCTAAAACAACACACATTGTAATATTATATAGATATGAGTCTACCTTATATACAGTAATAACAATAACCAAATGTGTGATTACCATCTGCAATTAGGCTGGCAGCTTGCAATACAGATGTCTCTGTATGTGACAAAGTAAAAGGAAAGGAAAGGAGGCCAATAAGTATCACGATGCAAATGAAACAAGAAAAAGAGAACACTCCCCTTCACTGGCGCAGATTAAAAATGTTCTCTTACAAAAATGTAGTGAACATCTGGATCCCCCAAATGCCCTCCTCTATTTCTCTATAACTGCATCATCTGACTCACACTTATCATTTGCTCTATAGATCAAACATCTAATATATGTGCATATAAAGATATAATAATGACATTTGTATTTTGCATACCTGGAAGATCTGCTTGTTACACTCTGGGTCTGTCATCCACATCATCACCAACATCAAGGATTCTGTGGGATCCCTCTGCTGAACTATCTGGATCTCTGACAGTGGACAGGAACTCTTTTGTTTCAGTAAGTGGTGGTTCGGTAACAGGACTGTCTCAGGAAACCACTGTTCCCAGGCAATTGCAGTCACCCTACAGCAGGTCGAGGTTATCATATCACTTGCCAGTGTTATATCTGAGAGTAAGATCTCCCATACCCTCTGACAGCATTGATGTTGTTGACCACCTGCTGCCATATCCTGTCTCGGGCAGACTAGTCACCTCTTCTGCCTAATAGAAAATCTCCATGGTGATGTAAGACTGGACAAGGACCTCATTTTCTGTATCACTGTATGGTGGCAGGGTACAGATTTCTTCTTGAGAATCATATCCCTGTATGAGATGTAACAGAACACAGATGCGTAATTAAGTATATACTACACACACAGGATGGTTGTGAACTCAATTATTGTGTGAAAGCATGCATCTATATTGCACACAACAATTTAGAAGTTAATGCTCCCTATGACTGCAGAGACGTTAGGACAGCTCAGACCCCCCCCAAAAAAAACATTTAAATTAAATATCAACAACAATTTATAACTATTCACCAATGCAGATAATGCAGAAGTAACTGTGTAATGCATCACAAAATTAACAATACAAAGTCCTAATGTAGCATTAGAAATATAAGACAACTATTATAAGTGCCATCTCCACTGCTGTTGAGGGCAGTCAGGTAGAAATCCACATTTTTCTTTCTGCTAACACAGGTAAGAATGCCAGACCTCCCTTCAAATTTATAATATACCCTTATGCAATAACTGTGCAAACAACAATTAACTACAATCTAAAACTATAAGTCATATAGCATTCTGCATCACATTTTTGAAATGCAAACATGAATATGTCAAAATAAAAAGAGAAACAAATTATGATAAAAAAATGCTTTTGAGATGCCAGTGCAACTCACTTTTTAATGTTACACTAAAAGCATTACATAAGAAATAGCAACATACCTTGACAAAAGCAGTGTAGAAGTAGATAATTCTCAAAATGTTGTGTTTATTTAGCAGTATTAAGCTTTCTAGCTCCAAAAAGTCTCCCCAGTATGATACAAGGGAATTAGCTACACGATTACCTTTATGCAGTGTAGAGTCAGCCCTGTGAATACTGGAATTTGCAAATGAAGTGCTAAATCATTAGCATTCCTGAAAAACGCAGTCTTCACTAAGTGTAGGGAATGTCTACATGGTGTAAGGAGCTACACAATTACATGCATGTGTCCTAGTACTGCAAGGACAAACATTAAGAGGTGCCACCTGCTAATGGATTTCAGGTGTCTATGATTACTTTGACTGCAGGAACAATCAGGGTTTTACAGTATCCACTCTTTGATGTATACTTGCTGAGTGTATGTCAGGAAGAAGTGACTTACCAAAACTTTTTGAAAAAGTATATTAACTGATTTAGAAGAGCAACATTCCTTGCATTCAGTTGCTGCCTTTAATGACCAAAGTTATCAATCCTTATTAAGAAAAGTTGTTCATATTCAAGGGAGTACTTTAAGCACTGATACAGATAACACATGCAGTAAAACAGTGATAGAATTGCTAAGAAGCAAGCATAAATAAGGTACTGAGGCACCATAAAGAAAGTGAATGAGGCACCATAAAGAAAAAAAGAGGAGTGTTTGCAGTCTTTGTTACATATTGTGTGAGTGTATGGCTGTCCTGACTGTTGGCACTATCACAATCATCCAGACTTTCACTGCCAAAAGAGAAAGGACAACGTTCATAACTTTTTTCTGTTGCACTTTCAAAGTGACTTAATACAATGTCACATTTTCAGTGCATATAAACACTTTTTCTCATTGCAAATATATGTCTTTGTCTGTTGTCAGTATGAAAAAGCGTTTTGTAAACCACAACCGAAAATCCAGCACAGCAGGCAAAACGCTGGTAAACCACACGCCAGCAGAACAGCAAAGGAAGTCAGCTACAGCTTCGTAGTAATCCACATATAAAAATGTTTTATTGAAAACAACAACAAAAGAGTTAAGCGCTTTCACTCGTAATACACGAGCTTCATCAGAACTGAAGACTGAAATCCAAATGCATCATTTTAAATATGTAGAATGGCGCCAAAATCACATCTCTTAAAGCTATAGCTGCATATTAGCTAAATACACAGAGACACACGTTACGAAAAAACCTATTAAAATATTGTAAAACATATACTACATACAAATGATTAAAATGAGTAACTAAAGCAAATGTTAAAATAGCAACATGAACATGTTGACATAATCAGCTATTCAACATTAAAACTGGTTTGACTGATATATAGTCGTTGATACCTGGTGAAGTCATGGCATCAGTGTACAACTGCCACCAGTATTCTTTATAAGCCAACAAATTCTTTATATTACCACCCCTAGGGTCAACTTTAATGACATCTAAAATTGCAAACTTAAAATAGTGTTCTGCACCTTCTTTATTAATGTGCCTGTACAGGGCATTCTTAGTATCTTTTGTTTTAATGCTGTATCCATGGGCATAAATTCTTTTTTTGAACTGTCTTTGTGTTCTCCCAATATAATACGCAGGACAGCACATACATTTTGCCAAATAGATAATCATGCTAGTTCTGCAGTTTCCATTCTTAACTCTAACAGTAGTCTTGTTAATATTGTCTAAAATAATGTTTCTCTCTTCCAGGATGTCCCTACATTGGTGACATGCACCACATTTCTTAGTGTAAGAATCAATGCCTTGTTTCGTCTTAAATCCACTTTCTAAAAGACATTTCAAATTTCTACCCATTTTAAATACATAACTGGGTTTATTTCCTAGAATATTAATAATGTCATGGTCGGTAAAATATAGATCCCAGTTCTTATCCATAATATGTTTCACTGCATGAGAGTGCGGACCATATTCAATAATACAAGCTCTATTAAATTTCTTAATAGGCTTTGTATCTGTCATATTCTGCTCAGTAGTTAAATCCGTTATGACAGTATTATTAAGCCCAAGTAATGGAATGCATTTTTCCCCCACTCTTCTTTAATATATTTGCTACTATCCTGCATCATTTTGTCTTCGTACCCTCTTTCCCGAAACAAGCTAGTAATGAACTTGACCTCATCAATCATATCCAAATATTCTGAAGTCATTCTAAGTGCACGTACCAATTGTCCTTTGTAAATATTGTGTTTGAGTTGTTTTGGGTGATTGCTACTATATTCTAAATAGGAGTTGGTGAAAGTAGCCTTCCTATGTATCCTGGATTTGAATCTAATTGAATCTGTTGTTGTTTTCAATAAAACATTTTTATACGTGGATTACTACGACGCTGTAGCTGACTTCCTTTGCTGTTCTGCTGACGTGTGGCTTACCAGCGTTTTGCCTGCTGTGCTGGATTTCTGTTGTCAGTATGGAAAATACTCTTCAATGATTGTCCTTACTAGCCTTCTTTGAGGCTTCAAATCCATATAGATTCTTGTTACAAGATAAAGTTGAAACATCAGAAATGTTCAGTTATGGTATTTGTTTACAATTTTTCCTGTTTTCTTTTCCTTCATTGTTTGCATTCTTTTTGGCATTGCACTCCATTGACTGGCAGTGGTCAGTAGCAGTGACAGGCAGTTAACTGCCCAAGGTAGAAACTGACAAATTTTATTTGGACTGCCATCAATAGTGCAATTAAGACTGGCATTGTTGCAGTTTCCTTAGCAGTCTGGGGAGTAGTGAGTGAAAAAAATGAAGTTGTCACACTCCTATCTCAGTGGCATAATGTGTAAATGTATTGAGCTTAGAAAAACAGTACAGGTGATACAGGCTTCAAAACCTGTTCACAGATCATTTTACTGATGGAGGACATACTAAATCTTGACATTCATGCATATGAATGTGTTGACTTAGGAAACTCAAGTAAGGTCAGTTTTGACTAAAAGTGATTGATAAGTCATTCAAAATTGTGTCAGTATTAATTGTTTGTACTGAGTGAACAATGAAAATATTTATTCTGTTCACTGTGCACTTCTGCATTAACTAAGGTCCTGATATTGTGAGACATACATGATAGTACTAATGTGGCAAGGAGATGTGACAATGATGAATGAATCAGTGCAATATAGCAGTAGCTTTACTCATTGCTAAATATAGACTATGATGCACTTCATATGTCTTCAAATTGTTATTCAAAAAACATTTTTGAATGTTTCTGATATTGCCTTTTGCATTTGCGTGCCACTTGGCAGTGCAAAATGAATTGTACAGCTTAAGGAAAGAAGTGAAACATTTAGTTTAGCTTGCCTTATGTAGCACAAACCAGCCCAGCAGCATTGAGCAAATATCAGCATTCTGGATAGCACTCAATGAAGAAAATACTCCTGCCAGGTAACTTTCTAATGTGGCACAAGGTATAAGTGAAGTGAGCTTAGAGAAAGAGGAAGCTGAAGCATGGTTTGAATACACTTAAATGATAATTTTACAGAGGGTGGTCTGAATACATATTTATTCTCATTTATGATACCATTGTGTTGTTTAAAAATCAAATATTATCAGTATTGCTAACAGCATGTGAGCTGTTGTGGGTCCACTTTCACATTATTTGTCATTAACTACAAGTCCAATTATATATTCCACAAAGTAAATTTCTGATGTTACAATGAGATATGAGAAGGATAGCTATGTCACTTGAATGCTGTTCTTCCTGTGGTCATTGCTACTGTGACTATTTGAGGTATTGCCAGCTACGCCAGGAGAAGTAGGGCAGTAGATGTGTAACATGTGCCAGCACAGCTAGCTGGAATTTTTTAAAGACATATATGAAATTTGTATAGCAAACGGATTTGTACAGATGCTTGTGTTGAAAAATGTATTTTTTAAGCTGCTTGTGTTATGTACCAACAGTGGGTCCTGACTGTATTGTAACTGATTAAATGTATATGTTTTAACAGATACTGGAAGAGAAGATGTTAATCTCAGTCCAGCTAACTTTGAAAAATAATAAGAAATTAAATTACCTGGTTTAGGCAATAAAGATTGTATCTTACAGTTCTGATTGCAGCCAGAGACTAAATGTCTGTGCCAGAGAATGGTTTAGGTTTAGGCTCCATTAGGAAGAGTGGAAGTGTTTTATGGTTTTATATCTTCCAGATGCTGTGGCACATCTCATCAAAGCCAAATCTTTGTGTATGGTAACTCATATGTGGCAAATTCAGGTTCAGTTTCTAGCAATGGGGTAGCATGGGAACCAGAAATCAGATCACCAGATGTACATGATGTCATTCTGCAATCTAAGACAAAACTTATAGTCTTAGAGCAGTCTGTTTTTTTACCCTGATAAAGAAGGACCCCTTGCCTACTTCATCTTGCCTTGCTCTAGCAAGTGACTAGAGAATAATAATTCTTTAGATCAGTCAGGAAATATAGTGAGATTAGTTAAGTACTGTTTTTATGTATCTGTGTGAATCTGTTTGCCTGTGTTATTTTAATATTTCCTGTTATTGAAACTCTGGTCTTTATTGTAAATAGCTATTTAGTATTTTCATGTTCTTTTATTATTCATTATTAAATATATTTAAACTTTTCATTGTGGCTGGTTGTTTCCAGAATATGTTAACTTTTGAGAGTACTCATGTCTATTTGGTGACTCTGCATACACTCCTGAAAGCCTTACTGCATTGGTCAAAACACTACCGTTGGTATTAATATTAATTTCACTCAGTATAATTGGTTAACTTTGTAAGAGCCTTCAAATAGCTGGCTTTGGAGTGTCTGGTGGCAGTGTAACTATCTTATAGTCTGGACAGAGTGGGGCATACCTAGTAAGTTTGTGCCAGCCTTTCCCATTGGTATGTGTGTGTGTGTGTGTGTGTGTGTGTGTGTGTGTGTGTGTGTGTGTGTGTGTGTGTGTGTGTGTGTGTGTGTGTGTGTGTGTATGTGTGTGAGTGTGTCTGAAAATCAAATCTCAAAGAGTGTGTGTATGTCAGATGCTTGGAGCAGGGACACAAAGTACTAATTTTACATAGAGAGTACTGGAGGACTTAGCTTGAACATGTGGCTGAGGACTCAACTCTATAGCTGTACCAGTGGGGAGTCTCACTGGCCCCCTGGAGAGAGAGAGAGAGAGAGAGAGAGAGATACTGACACCAGGCTAAGTGTGTTCCCTGTGTGCTCTTAAGGGAAATTGTGTTTGCTGCTGCAAACAGCATCTGGAAATACTGTGTGTATCTATTTTTCTTCCATGTGAACATCCCTCTCCAGTGTCAATGGAGAGGATTAAGGCTCTTTGTTTACTGGCCCAGAGAGGGGACGTCACAACTATATATACCCATTGATTGCATTTCAATTACTGTAAACTTTTCTTCTACTATATATTTTCTTGTAATGCCTTTTCCATTTGCTCTCCACTCAGCAGCATGCAAAATGGTTCACTGCCAAAGGAAAAAATGATGAATATAGTTTAGGCTGTCTTATGCAATGCAAACACACCTGGCCATGGTATGCTTTCCTCATCACTCTTGACAGTACTCGGTTGAAAATTTCCACCTGTTGCATAACTATCTCTGTGGCACAACAAGCAACTGATGTAAATTGAGAAAATTATATCATATTCATTTAAATTTGCATTTCCTCTCCACTTGGTAATGCACAAACACGGCTCCCTACCTAAGGAAGGCAAACACACCTGGCAACTGTTTGCTTTCCTCATCACTCTGGACAGTACTGAGTGTTAAAATTCCCTATGTCATATACTTATCCCTATGGCACAAGATGTAAGTGCAGTGCAGTCAGACAAAGAACACGACTAATTAAGAGTCCAAATCCAGGTAAATGATACTTTTACAAAGGGTGTAAGAATTCCACTTCTCACAGCATTTCATTAGGACTAGAATACTAAACAAACTTAATAATGTTAGACATGTTTCTTAAAAGCAATGTGTCAGTAATGCTTGCTTAAATAAAAGTTCTGTTTAGCACATATCATTAATGTTTCCGATATAACCTCAAGCTAATGTGTGTCCAGTTTTTTAAACCAGCCAATGATGTTATTTAATATAAAATTCACTTGCATATGGATGATGAGTAGTTGTGATGTATGTACGTATGTTAACATTCGCCAATCAGTATTACTTAGCCCATTCAACTGCATCCATCTGAAATATGTTTGTAAACATAAATAACTTTTACATAGGAATGGATTCCCAGTACTAATTAAATTCACACACATACAGGCCTCTCAAAAGTGCATATTCATTCATTCCAAAATTAGTATAATTGTAATCTCCATGAAAGAAAGGTAGTTGCCATGTAGCAATGGTGATTAATAATTGAAGTTTGAGTGTTTGCATGTTTTATCCTATGAGTTTGATTTCCAGCTGGTACAACAATAATTTAACATTGTGTAATGCCAAACATCACAATATGTCACAATTCATACTATTTCTCCTTCTAGACTGCAAGGATTAAAAGGCATGCCATTAAGCATTCTGCTGTTGAACACTGGAACCTGTGCCTATAGGTTGAGCATCACATATTGCAAAGCTCAATGCCATGTTTCACACCTTTACTGCTATATGATGTAGGTAGCACCAATGTATCTGCTAAGGAGTCTATCTTTTCAGTTGCATAAATTCAGTTGGCAAGACTGTGCCTCTTTGTGTACAACCAGTTACCCACAAGATCTGAATTGGTTGCCAATTCAGGCAGATTTTGTTAGCTTGAATTTTGCAGATATGGCTGGTAGGGGAGAGAGAAAGAGAGAGAGAGAATGCTGCTAAATTTAGAGCACAAAGGTGGAGTTATGAGGAGACCAGTATATTTGTGACACTCCTTGTGAAGTGCAGAGGATGCTGCAGGGAGAATATACAAGTCTCAGTATATGGCTGAGGCTTGAGATAGCTTAGGTGAGGCTGTCTTCAGTGCAACTAGCATTCCATGCACTGGGGGTACAATGTTGTCACCACGATAGTTATGAAGCAGAACCAGGACCTACTAAGCTAATGGGAGGCTGAATTTAGGACTGCAAACACGCTTCAGTTGTGTAAGTATACTGACCCTTAACCTGTATATGATACGGCATTATGATCAACCCAACCAATGCAGTGACTCATTATACTTGCATATATATTTATTTTTGTACTGTACAGCTGTACAGCTGTACAGGAAATATCTGCAAACTGTGAGGCACACCAGGAGAGATTAACTCAACTCAGAGAGGCATGGGATAAGTATGACTCGGGTCTGAATTCAAGCCAGAAATCTCATTCCATTCCCCCAGTCAGAAGCATCTTGTGCAGACATACCTCTACCTTGATCTCAAGCATGCATACCTTTCCCAATAACTCTTGCTGCTTGTATTAGGCAATGACAACACCAGATTAAATGTGTAAGGGTTTAACACCTTTTTATTACTGGATACGTATTTATAAAATATTAACAATGCAAATTAATTATAATTATTGCAATTATTTCATTTGAATGTTTATATCCTATCCATTATAGGGAAATAAAAGGCTGCTGTTTGTTATAGCATAGCAGTGAGATTTGTTTATTGTATTGCACATGAATACCTTTCCATTATATATGGATGTGGCAAAGGTGTACAATGATGAATTATAATAATAGTTTTTTATTTCCAAAGTTTATTAAAAAATACAGTAATGTGACATGCCATGTCTCTAATTGTCTCTTTTTTCTCCCCCCATCCTATGTCTGTCTTTTTTTTGAGGGGGTTATAATGTATTAGAATTCTGCTGTTTGCATACATTACTGCTGAAAAAATAATGACCAACAGCACAGAGAAGTGGACCAACCACTGTAGCTCAGCTCATATTACCTCCAAAGATGGCAGCATAGACAGCCAGCACATTGGGTTTACAACCTATCAGTGTTGCCTCCAAAACCCCTGCCCCACCTGCTTCAACTGCATCAGGCAGCTCTGCCCCAGCTGATGGTGCCATGTTGCCCTCCAGGAATAATACCAGTGGAGGTGGTGGTTTTGTCACCCAGCAGGAGCTGACAGTAATGGTGAAGGATATCATGGAGAGGAGTCTCGGTGCACATATCTGCAGGGTTGAAAAGATTTTGCATCAGATTGCAACTATGATGCCATGTCTGTCACTGACCGAGAGAGCTTCTGTAGGAGACAGTGATGACAGTTCTGAGGGTGAAGACTAGATTTTCAGTATTCTCAAGCTGGATGCAGATGTGCCTCTGATGTCCCCTACTTATCTCCAATCATGGTGTCCCCTAACCTTTTGTCTCCATCACCATCTCTGTCTGTCTTATATGTCCTGTATGCCTGCACATGCTTCCTAACCAACCCTACCTATCTGACTCTCTCATTTGCCCTTCTCTTTCCCATTTGCCAACATTTCTCTCTCTCAAAAAATAAATAAATAAAAAATGGGCTACTGTCTATCTCCCCAAAAAATAAGCCCATACACAGCTCTCCATTTTACCTATGTGTCATCTTGACACATTTGACTTGCTCCAATTGGCCATAGAACATTATTCTGTTGCTGTCACCCATCACTGGTGTGGTGACTTTCCAAAGTCATGAAATTGTGTGTACAATTGTGCATTTATATGGTGAAGAAGTGGATAGCTATGTTGCTCTCCCATGACCCTCCTGTGAATTCTTGTATTCTTTCCCATGTGTCCTACCTTCTGCTTGCCAACTGCACTTTTACCACTGTCCTATCCACCCATTTTCACTTGTTTAATCTGATAAAAAATATGTTAACACACAACACACATGGCCAGAAATGGCCCATGGAAAAGCCTCCACTTTATGACCTGTACATCTGTGCAGAGGTTAGCAGAGTGCAACAGTGCTGAGAGACAGTGAATGTTTTCTAACTTCTTCTTGTAAAAGCTTAAGATTTCAACTTAATCTGTTTGTGGCTGATGTTTTTGCATAGTGTCATGAGTTTGTTTGCAGCTGTAGGTCAATGTATTAATTCATGACATTTCATATTACTTTCATATATTTAACTGCAAACATCTGTATTTCTCTCCATACACAACATTTCATTAACATATCATTGGAATAGTGCAGCAAGACATATTTTGCAAAAACATTGCTGCAACAGCATGGCAAGTTTTTAAGCCAACCTTATCCTGCTTATGTTTTCATTTGTCGCACTCTCCTACCCTTTATTTCACCCTATAGCAAGCACTTTATTATACAGAGCATGACAGATTAATGGTGATTTAACAAGCAAGATTAACAAAATGGAAAAAACAGAACAAACAAAATACAAAAACCAAGAACACCCATTCACAAAATGGAAGAGTACAGCTGCCTCCAGGAAAATAAAGTAGTTTGATTCAGTCACTCCTGTTAGAAACGGACTGCAAAACAAAACTTAGTATTTCCACACATGTTATATCTGAACAAATCCACAGTGACCTCGGCAAGTACAAATCACTATTTATTCATAAAAAAATGATAAGTGCTTTTGTTTCATACAAAATGAAACTTCATTAGATAAAAGTGTCAGCACCAAAACTTAAGCCTTATAATACGCTCCTTAAAACTGTCGATCATTACAAAAGCAAACTAAAGCACCACCTCATTTCATTCTTGATTAAAAATGCCATAAAATCCTTTTTTACATCCGCTCTACATAAAATATATACATATGCATATATGGACATGTTTATCTTTAAAAAGTTCCATATGTATTCATTTATATTTCAGTAATCAGGCAAGTCATCTCTCCAATGCGTTAAGTTTTAAAATACTACTAACTGAAACCTGCCCATTCAAACTTCGCCAGCATGTAGCATTCAAGCGTAACTGCAATATCAATTCATGTCTTTATAATAATAAAGACCACGCTCCATTTAGCTGTAAAGTTTCCAATACTATGAATTTAAAACAATGTCCTCCATTTCTGCACAGTGTTTAGACAGGACATGTGTCTCTTTTTAAAGTTTAATATCGCTCAAATGTTCATATATATATATATACGTGACTTAAGCTTCCTGTCAGTTTAACCTATATAAAAACATGCACAACAACATAAGGCACAATACACCACTCTGTCTGACAATCAATAAAATTTCACTCACAGTTTCACCTTGCACCTATTAATAGTTACCTCTAAAGCCTCTATTACTGATGAACAACATGAACAAAAGCCACACCTTTTCATAGTACCATTGGTCTGTGAAACTACCCATTTCTCAAACACATTTTTTCAGATTTATGCCTTTCCTGTAAACAATAATATGTTTTTCGGTAATAAAATTCCTTAAATCTTTATCAAATTTTAAGATTTACCAGTTTTTCATCAGTATATTAGTTATTATAGCAATAACCCATGCCTGGGTGTGGGTAATGCTGGATTTACCCACGGTTGGTGTGGTTTGGTCACGAGGGCGAAGCCCGAGTGGCAAAACAAAGCCAACCGTGGGTAAATCCAGCATTACCCACACCCAGGTGTGGGTTATTGCTATTATACAATGACATTATTTAAGAAAAAAAATAATTACTTTTCTTAAATAATGGCATTGTATAATGCCTCCTTGCTGCCCTTCCGCAGCTGTCTGGTATTCTGCGGCAGTTCTGATGCACTGCGCATGCGTATGCCTACGCCGTACATCAGAGCTGTGGGCAAAAGTAACAGAGAAAGCAAGATCTCTGTTGCTTTTTACAAACTGTCTCGCTATGTTAAACCAATTTAACATAGCGAGACAATTTTGAAAAAAGCAACGGAGAAAGCAAGATCTCCGTTGCTTTTTACAAACTATTTTGCTATGTTAAATGGGTTTAACATAGCGAGACAGCTTTAAAAAAAAGCAAAGGAGAATCTCCGTTGCTTATTTTAAAGCTATCTCACTATGTTAAACCCATTTAACAGAGCGAGACAGTTTTGAAAAAAGCAATGGAGAAAGCAAGATCTCCGTTGCTTTTTACAAACTGTTTCGCTATGTTAAATGGGTTTAACATAGCGAGATAGCTTTAAAAAAAAGCAACGGAGAATCTCCGTTGCTTATTTTAAAGCTATCTCGCTATGTTAAACCCATTTAACATAGCGAGACAGTTTTGAAAAAAGCAATGGAGAAAGCAAGATCTCCGTTGCTTTTTACAAACTGTTTCGCTATGTTAAATGGGTTTAACATAGCGAGACAGCTTTAAAAAAGCAACGGAAAATCTCCGTTGCTTTTTTTAAAGCTGTCTCGCTATGTTAAACTCATTTAACATAGCAAGACAGTGTTGCTGCAAGAGTCATAGTAATGGAAAAAGTCTGGGTGACCGGACCTTTTTCCATTACTATAATTCGGATTTACAACGTGCATGCTGACCAATCAGCGTGCACGTTTTTAAATATTAATGGGGGGGCGTTGTATAATTGCCTACTATTAACACAAAATATGGTGCTGAAAGAATTCTTATTACTAAAACTGCCCACAGGGACCAAATCTATGTTATCAGTTGACAAAATTACTTCCAGGCCCATAGAGTTACATCATTTGGATAAACTGGTACCTCTCTTACAGTGGGTACAAAATGTCCCCTCTCCCTTTTCTTCAGGACCTCTGGTATAATTTCATCTATTAGGGAGCAGGGATAGCCACTCTTAAGAAACATACCTTTCAGAAGGTCACATTCGTCCAAGAAAAATTCCATAGTGGACACCATTCTTGATGCCCTGACAAACTGACCCTTCACCACAGCCCACTTTTGCTTAAAGGGGTGTGCACTAGAAAAATGTAGTAAAGTGTTTGAGTATGTTTCTTTACTAAAAATCCTGGAAACAAATCTATTATTCACTCTATCCTTTGATATAAACACATCCAGGAATGCAATTTCTTCCTCACCTATTGCATGTGTAAATTTCAAAAAAGATGTTGTACTATTAATATAATCCAAAAATTGAGGAATTACTTCTTTAGGGTCATCCCAATTAAAAAAAAACATGTAATCCAAAAATGTGTATAAAGATGACAGTATTGATGGAACCTTGAATTAAACAAAAACTTACACTCCCAACATAACATTACAATATTTGCATATACATCACCACATGGTGAACCCATAGCCACCCCTTCACATTGTATATACAATTCTTTCTCAAATGTGATGTAGTTATTAAGCAGAACCATCTCCAACAATTGTTCCAAAACATTAATTTGTATTTGTGAAACACCTTTATTAACTAAACACTCATGAAACCACTCGATTCCTAGAGCACGTGGAATCACAGAATATAATCCTTAACATCCACAGTGATGAAAACAAAATCAGTCTTGAACTGAATTCTATTTATTTTGTTTAAGAATTCCCACGAGTCCTTACAAATAGATGATTCTTTCATCACCAAATCCTTCAATTTAATATCAATAAATTTGGCTATGGGATATGTGATAGACCCTCTTGCATCTGCTATTGGACACATTGGTGGCTGGTGGATATTTTTATGCAACTTAGGCAACCCAAAAATTGTTGGGGTCCTAGAAAAGGAGTATCCAAAAAATTAAATTCCTCAAAGGAGATACTTCCTTCAATGAATAAATCCTGCAAGGTCCCTTTTATTGCCCTATAAGCACCATTCAACTGATTTAAAGAGCTAAGCTCATATGTTACAGTTGCTAAACTTTCTTTCATCTCACCATTATACTCCATCCCACTCATTATCACCACACCACCCCCTTTATCGGGTTTCTTAATTCATATAGATTTCCCACCACCAAGTCTTTTCAGCTTTAGCTTCTTAGCCTGTGAACAGGTAAGATTAACACACTATGCAGATGTTCCTATATGTCCCTAAAACATATTGTTGCTATTCCTCTCCACATCTGTCTCTGTCTCTCTCTATCTCTCTCTCTCTCTCTCTCTCTGTATCACCCCTTTTGCTTCAACAAGTTGTCACTGTGTTTCAGTTATATTATCTAAATGTTGTGTAGTAGTAATCTCTTTTTGTCATGATGAGATAATGTTCACATGTATAGACAGATTTTTTTTGACAACTTTCAAGGGTTCTAGTCCAGACATTATCTTGTTACTGACTGTTCTTTTTACACTATTTGATATCTACAGGTAGGGTAAATATTGTTATGATCCATAACTATCCTTCTTTTATCATAAGCTACTTTGTCCCTGCTTCCATTTCACTCTGTCAATGTATCTTCCCCCATCTGTACAATTCTTCTTCCACCTCTCCATTTGCACAATGTCTGGCACTGGGCAACAAATGCAAATAAGGCTAAATGCAAGGCCACAGCTTATGGCAATAACTTCTGATTGTATGATCTTTGGCTGCATTACTCTTTTGCACTTCATGCTGCTGTGCTAAGCTATATTTATTTATTTTAATGTACTTTTCAGCAAGCTGGATGTACAGATCATGGTGGTCAATAGGGTAAAGAAAATAACCACGTATATTCACATTTGTTGAAAACTGCTGTCAAATGTGAACTTTCAGAAGTATGACTTCCTACATGGTGCTTAGATAATACATGGGTACAAATGTTTTTTTCTTGCAATGGTCTAAAGGTTTGAATCCAGATGGATGACAAAAAGTTTCAGAATGTTTTTTCTGACTCCTGTGGTTGTAAATGTTGGCTACACCTTTCCTTAAGACAGTATTATCCTGCTGCTATATTAATGTACCTGCTCCCTATTGTGAAACCTGTCTTGTACTGATCTTTGTGCAAAGGTTGGCACAGAGCAGCAGAGAGTACTGCTAATTCACATTCTGAGTTCTGTACTTAACAATATGATTATGCATCCACTAATAGTTTGCCATCAGCAGCACAATTCAGCTTGGCAGCACTGTGTTTTTGGTTGCACACCATTTGAATATCTGCATACATTTTCTCAAAAGGTGATTTTAATTTTAGAATGATGTTGACTCAACTAATTTAGTCATTTGATGTATGTCTGCTCTAGTGTTTACACTTGCAAATGTGTTAAAAGTTTGGTTAGCCTATTCTCACATAATCCATCACCATTTTTTGACAGTGTACTGTCCCATGTATGACTTGCACATTTGTCTTGTTAATGCACATAGTGCAATAATGAGACACTACAATTGTGCATTCATTCTGGCATGAAGTTACAGGAAAGTTTGATTGATAATCCACTGGTTTACAGCAGTAAATGTAAGTGACATCTCATAATGTTAAACATGTCAATGTCCCTCACAGCAACACAATGTACATGAAGGACACCATCTAAATATTTGTAAAGAAGTATGTAATTACATGTGACAGTCATAGTAATGTTACATTGTCCTGTGCACACACATGCATTTGTTGCACAACCTGTGATGCACAGTATCATCTGTTCCAAACAGTGGATTGTCAAGAAGTACAAATGTGCTATTTCACATTGTTAAATTTATTCTTCTCCTGTGGTGCCATGATTAATACAGTGTTCTCTAGACTGCCTAACACAAAGGTAGGAGGTTCAATGCTCAGCATGGGAAATTTGTGAGTGTGTGCAACACTTGGTGCTACATCCACTTTCACTAAGAAGAATACATTTAATTCTTCACACAGCTCCCTTATCCCACTTTTTTCTGAAACACAATGATAAGGTCATCATAACAAAAGAGCTCTCTCTTACACTTAACAGAAGACCTCTCCTGTTGTACTTGGAATTAATAGAGTGTTCTCTCGATTGTGTAACTAAGTAAATAAGAGGTTCGATGCTCAGTATATGAAACTTCTGTGTGTGTGCAGCACTTGGTGTTGTGTACACTTCCCCTTTGAAGAGTGCATTTAAGTCATCAGACGGCTCCCTTCTCCCACATTTTACTGAAATATCCTCTCTGCAATACAGTGATGAGATCATCCTGACAAAAATGCACTCTCTCCCCTTAATAGTCAGACTTCTCCTACACTGCTTGTGACTAATGCATTATTCTCTAGACTGTGTAAGTAGATATGTAGGAGGTTCAGTGCTCAACATGGGAAACGTGAGTGTGTGTGTGTGTGTGTGTGTGTGTGTGTGTGTGTGTGTGTGTGTGTGTGTGTGTGTGTGAGCATGTGTATGTGTGTGTGTGTGTGTGTGTGTGTGTGTGTGTGTGTGTGTGTGTGTGTGTGTGTGTGTGTGTGTGTGTGTGTGACACATTGTGCTGTATCCACGTCCCCTGCGGTAAAGCTCCCTTATTACACTTTTTTCAGAAACATCCTCCCTGCAGCACAATAATGATGTCATCATGACAAAAGTACACTCTCTCCCCTTGTGTCCAAATTCTGCTGTGGCACTTTCATTTCTTACACTTTTCTCTAGAATTTGTAAATAGATAGGTGGCAGGTTCAAATATAGCAGTGCTTAGCCTCTAGAAGTGTGTATGTGTGTGTGTGTGTAACTGTAATGAATTCAGGATTCATTTACACACATTTGCAGTGGCAACTATTACCACACTAGATTGCTGTAGAAGTAATTTTAGCAGACAGATCTCCTTGTTAATACAGTGTTGACGTCATCCTTTCACAGATGCTGTATAGCTGACTTGTACTCAGTATTGTCCTGTGATGTGGGCTGCTAATAATGTGCTGTATAGATTGTGTAACTAGAAATGTAGGTGGTTCTAGTCCATCTCTGCTTAAATAGTGTGACTGTGATCACTGTTGTATACTGTTGGCCACCCCCTAACCACCTTTATGTACACTTCCATGTATAGGATGGATTTACTGTGGCACACTGTTAGCCTAGCAAATCCTAGCATCCCCAGGGAAAATAACATTTTTGGCTACACAATGATTACATAATGCTATCATAACTGTAGTATCTCACAGTTGTAGTGCACATTCTCTTGTGTTGCATGATTTTGATACAGTGCTTTGTCCATTGTATACCAACATATGTAGGATGCTTGAGGCCAGGTGTGAGTGTGTCTTTTACCCAAATATTGTGTACACTACTCTTCAAATACATATATGATGTGTAGCTGTACAGTGTGATTACATATAATGGACACTTTTTATCATAAACATCCAGTTAATAAACAGTGGAGATGTTATCCATTTAACAGTGCACTGTCCAAATTGTACCTCAACATGTCATGTGGCGCTTACAATTCAGGCAATAATCTGTATCTTGTGATCTAAGGTAGTTAGTTTAAATTCAGTTAGTTGTGTCAGTCTTATAGTGGCTGTACATCTCAATAGCACTGATGTCAAACACATCTGCTGTGTGCACATATAGCTATTGATTCCTCTTACAAAAAGATCTGATAATTTCTCACATAGCAATGCTTTTATTCAGAGTAATGATGACGTAATTACATTTTCCTTACATAACATAAGTAGAAAGTTTTATCCTTCCCAACTAGGGAACAAATATCCTAGATCCCGTACTCACAAATATGAGAGAGTGCTACACCACCCCTAGTGTTACGTACTCATTAGTAAGATCAGATCATATAGCGGTCTCCCTTAAATAACAGTAAAACTAGCCCCCCACCTAACCCCAAAAACTTTAAGAACTTCTCTATGATTAATTACCCCCCATTAAGGTTTAGCATAGCTAGTTTTCTGGTTCCCCAAATCCAGAATACACAGAAACCTATGCAGAGACATACATAAAAGCGCTGTATGACCATATAAACAACTGTATAAAAACAACAGTACCAGACCGAAAAAAAACCCAGATCAAACTACAAAAACAAGCCACCTTGGTGGACCCCTAGTATTAATGGGTTGTACAACAAAAGAAAGAAAATCCTCTCGACAACAGAGAAATAAGTCCCTCATTAGTCTAAACAAGTAAATCGGTACAAGTCAAGTTTCTGAAAGCTGACTTTGAGGTAAAAATAGGCTAAAAGCTAAGTATAACCATAAGGCATTTTTCAGTTATGCCCGCAATCTTAAGGACAACACCCAACAATGTACAGAATTAGTTCTAGATGGCATCAACTATACTCAGCCTTAAGACATAGCAAATCTGCTGGCTGACAAATGCAGCTCAAATTTCACCCCCCCCCCTTCATCTCCAGTTCTCCCCAAAAAAATACCTTTCAGCACTCCACTGCCAATTATCACCAAACAACAAGTTGTCAATGCACACTCTAAAGCTAAAAACATGCTTAAATGGGGCCTCACAATAAACCAGATTTACTCTTAAACAGTTAAATCAGGACTTATGATGTTCATTAGGATCTCTGTTCAACCACAGCCTCCAGACTGGCTTTTTCCTGATAGAGTGGAGGACAGCAACAGTCATCCCTCAGCATAAAGGGGGACCATCTACTGACACAGGAAATTCATACCCATAAGTTTGACTAGTTTTATATGTAAGGCCATGGAAAGAATAATTATGGACCAGATAAATAATGACATAGGAGGCCTCCAAACACTGAACTCGACTCAGTTTGGCTTTGTCAAGAGTAGGTCATGCCTACTGAATCTTGTGGATTTCTTTGAGAAAGTCACTAAGGCCATGGATAAGGGTAAAACAGTACATACCACCTACCTCAACCTGGCCAAAGCATTTGAAACAATTCCCCACTCAGGTATTATAAATAAACTCACAAAACTGGGCATAAATCCCTATGTCACCAGATGGATAGCTAATTGGTTCATGGATACATGTGGTTAAAGTGGGTGAATCCAGATCCAGCAAGAGGCAAGTTACCAGTGGTGTGCCACAGGGCTCAGTACTGGGACCACTCCTGTTTGGAATATATTTCAATGAAGTCAAGGGAAATTTGTAAGGCCTCTGGATGACAAAGGTTGCCAATGACTGCAAGCTGTGAGGAATCTTTGAATTCCCCAGTGATGTAGATATCCTCCAGTGGGTCTACCTGAAAATATCAAAATACCACATCATCAAAGATGAATTCATCAGACAACATCTTTGAAACTTTAAAACATTGAACACCTGAATCATCGAAAAACAAACTCTAGGAAAAGAATTACTCAGCCACCACTGTGAACATTGCTCTTTCCCCACCGTAGTGCAATCTCGGAGTTGGTATATTTAGTAAGAGGAGGTGTGGGGGGATGAAGCCCCGCACTTTGTCGGGTTTTACTTGCTTTGTTGTTTTTTTTTTTTGTCATAGTGCCAAGTAGTTCTTTTCCCAGGGATAGCTTTCAGAGTTCCGGGTGTTCGATGTCTTTAAGTCTGAAGATGTCATCTTGATGAATTCATCTTTGATGATGTGGTATTTCAATATTTTGAAGTAAACCCCCTCCAGAAGGGTCGAAATCAGGAAAAAAATGATTGGTGCCAGAACCATGGCCTAAAACTAAATGCAAAAAAATGCATTTTCATACCCTTTGGCAAGTCAAATATCCATGAAAATTACATCAATAGCATGTCCCTTACAGTGGACTCAGAGGTGACAGATCTAGGTACACAGATAGATAGTAACCTGAACTTTGACTGCCATATGTCCACAATGGTGAAGAAATCCTTTTATGTGGCAGAACTTATAAGCAATGGTATGGCATCCAGATCCAAGGAAATTATAGTCTCAACTGTACTCAGTCTTCATTAGACCAATAATTTATTCCAGTGTGCCATTTGGCATGTGCTTCACTAGGCACCTACAGCAGCTAGAGTGACCTCAGAGGCTCCTCACAAAGAAAATACAGAGTGTAAACAACATGAACTATGCAGATAGACTAAAAGCCTATGCCTTTACTCTGTCTCCTACCAATTATTAAGGGGTGACCTATGCCTGACCTATAAGGCGCTCACAAATCTAGCCCTGATGGAGCTGCTACACATCCACAAGTCAGACAGCACAAGGGTCACCCATTCTAGGGATCTAAACTTAGCCAGCGACTCAAACAAAACATTCTGGAGAGACAGGTATGTGTCTAAGAGACTGCAATTCTTTGGAACAGGCTTCCTATTCATATTAATCAGAGCCCTTCCATTGCCCTCTTCAAAAGCAGTTTAGATCAATTGATGGGGAATCACAAATTCACACCTGTGGTAGTACCTTTGTCCCTTATGGACAGGGGTAGTCTGTAAGATACGTAATGCACAGACACAAATCCATGCCATCCTCTTACCCCATTGGGTAAAATCTGGTTATATTGCCTTGGCTTGTAAGGGGCCTTAAGCCGTTAGTCTAGTAATTTCCTGTGAACATATGAACCTATGAAGCCGGAACAATTTCAGAAATAACCAGGGACAAATATCAGAAATCACTGACACTTTTTTAAAATATTAGTACTATTAACTTGAAATGCTGACAGAATAAGAGAGTGTGAATTAATATGTATTTTCTTAAGTAGAAGAAGCCTCTAACCACGATTGTCATTATTTATTAAGTGTAATCCTCTACCTTTCCTCCCAAAAATCGCATGTTTTAGGAGGGATTTGCTGAAACAGAGCAACATTTTGAGGCAAAAAATCTGTGACATTTGAGAGATAATTAATACATTTTCTTTAGTAGTTTGTAGTGCTTTCATTGTACAAATCCAAAGTTCTTAAAATAAAATTGGGACATTTAATTTAAAGGGTGACATTTGGATAAGCATTCCTGATAAAGTGTCTAACTGTTGTTTTGAAGTCTTTGTTTACTGCTAACCTACAATAAGGAACATGCTTTACTGGGTTTGACAGTGTTTTCCTTCCTTTTCATTATTTTTCCGCATTTCCTTGTACATGTTGATCGCAGTGCAGCTTTTCAGCACCTCCCTACTCTAAACAACCTGCCCATGTGAAACCAGGCTGTTGTTCATGACTATTTATGCGTCTGGAGATTTCTCCCCGGGCCTCCCCTGAAAATTGGCTTGTTCCAAGTCAGACTTTCCTGGTAAACAAATATTAAATAAATAAACCTCACTCTTACTGTATACATCATCACAAGTTAGGCGTGACAATCCTGCTGGTTGCGTGCAGGAAGGAATAGCAGTGTAAGAGCTCCCACAGCTGAATTTAAATGTTTGTTACTAGAGCAATCGCAATAAACAATTAACTATAAAATGGTGTGTTAATCTGGTATTTCTGTGTATTTTAGTGCTAAGGAAGCAGTGATGTTCTGCAATGGCTTTGTATCTGTTATTTCTTTACATACCTTTAGTTTTTGCAGGGGTAGACAGATAATCAGCCCAAGGGTAAAGCAGCTTCCTTGTATCATAGCGTGAATGTATGTCCTGAGAAATTAATACTAGCAGAGCTGTGTAGTACTAAAATATCTATATACTAAATGATGGTTTTGCCTTTGCTACTTTTGGGGTACATGTTTTGCGGGGTTGCTTTGGATGCCAGCCACAATGCTTCTTTGTCATGAATGTAGCACTTGAGTACCAGCTGTGTTACATTCTGCATGCTCTTCATAATTATGGAGCAGCTGAGTTGGCGTCATTGTGCCAGCCTGATAGTTTGTATGATTTAATCACAAAATCAGATACTAAACATTATGCCTACTTTACAACAGTCCCTCCATTCATTCTTTCTAAGTGTATTCTACTGTAGTTTGTGAAAGGTATCATTAATGCAGTATACTAAATGCAGCTTTTTAAAATATTTCTGGCTGCTTGTCCAGTTTGTTTGACACAAACTACCTCATTGAGTAAAAGATGTTCTTTTTTCAAAACAAATAATACCTCTGAGTTATTTCACATTAACAAGAATCATATTTTAGCTCAATAAAATCTTTACTAGCAACACTGTTCATTCAGCACTGTTCACCATATGGTGTTATGGCCTGTATGGCCTCAAACACAAATCAGGAATCTATTTTCAGGCTTCTGTATTGCATGTAACATTGTTCCTCTGCCATACTATTTCCTGTACTAGTTGCTTTATTTTATCTAACCCTATATGCCCTTAACACATTCTCAATTGCCTCAAAACATATACTGTATTTTCAGTCTTTCTAGCTATTGTATAGATGTCATCTGCTCATTGCATACCTGGTAACTTTACACCATTGCCTAATCTATTGCATTACCGATAGCTTGTTTACTCTTTAATTAATAATCTTATTTGTGCATAACCCCAAAAGCAAACAACTTAATGGACACTCTTGCCTAGCATCACTGATTTGCTGTACTTTACATAAAAAAAATCAACATAGGAATCATTCGTTTTCTGGTAACTTGACCACATCCAAATAAAACGTTTCTCTCTAACATTATACTCTTGCAATGCTTCAAACAAGTCAGCGTGCTTTCTACAACCAAATGCTTTTCTTATGTTTAGAAGTATAATCACTCCGAATCAATTATTTATCATTATTATTTCTTTCATTTTATGTGAATTCTACCTTTCATCCTTATTATTAACAACCCTACCAAACTTCTTCCATAAACAGTGATTGTATTACTGTTGCTCCTTGTTCTCCAGTATCTTAGCTAAATTTAATCATCTCACTTCATTAGGCTGAAAGGTTGCTAGTTGTCTTAAAATTTGCTTTATTGCCTTTTCCTGTAAATATTTCATGACTGTTATATACTCACCTATTTCTCTTTTGTCATACATTTCATTTAATGCAAAAAGCAAACTGACTTAAATGCCTGTCCTATAATCACTCAATTCCAGCTGATGTCATCTTATTTTTTTTAATTACCTCTCATCTTCTTACATGCACTCTGCACTTTCCTTACCATGCTCTGTCAAAAACTACTTTTCAAATATTGTTTCATTATTCATAATTTATTCTCTTCATCAACAGCCTTCATTCTTCTGATATCTGTCAGTTCAGATATGTATAAGCTATCTATTTTTGTCCTTCCATGCAATGGCGTTGTTTTTCTTGGTTTGCTTTTTTACCATTGCAAATGCTTGTGTTCTATACCATATCTCCATTTTCTTGTCATTGTAGTAAAATATATTCTGATTTCCTAAAATCATGTCTTCCCAGATTTGACTTGCTAAATTTGTTTTTTAAATCTTCATATAATAGACTTCATTTCCTGTCTTCATTTTTACCCCTTTATTGTGCTTTTTAAAGTAACCTATTAAGACCACAGGTATGGTTGTAAGTTTTACATTAATATGATCTGCCCACAAGTATAAAAAATACTTCTCATATTTATCAGAAATGTGTTGATTCAACTATAGCGTTACCATCCATTTTTTTTTACTTCAAACTCTACATGCAGTATAGCATCACAGCCTAAAAATGATGGAATTACTTCTGATATTAACATTTTGGCATAGAAAAATATAGTTTATCTGTCTGTGATACATAGTCATATGGTTAGTTGGACTGTCCTAAGACATTACCCTCAAATGTCTGAATGACCAGGTACCTTTCCCTATTTTTTCTTTTTAGTCTGTTTCCTTCATTTTTATTTCCTTCCTTCCTTCATTCTTTCCGAAATGGAAATTAAAATTCCTGACCTAAATTCTACAGCTGCTGTTCAGCATACAATGCCATACAATGAAAAGCTTTTGATCTGTATAGCGCCTTCATAGAGGCATGTGTAGTATATAAAAACAATGAGATCTTTCAGCTAGGCTCCTGTAATATATGTTGTCCAAACCTTTGACTAAAATAAATCAGTACCCATGTACAACCTTCCATAGCAACAGAGCAAACACAACTGCAGTATTCTTGCAGCCAATGTTCTATCTTTTTCTCTTTTTACTCTAACATCTTGCTATCAGAAGATATTTTTAAGCAAAGCAAAAATGGCAGTCAGTTATCTTCTCATACTTTTCAAAGTATTAATGCTCATGGATATTCATTCTCATCCTATAGTATTTATCAAGAGTTACAGCTTTGTAATTAGTCATTTTATGTTCCTACTACTAACTCTTTTTCCATTAACTATATTCTTAACTGCTATTTTTTTTTACTATAAATTTTCTGAATCATTCTTATTGTGCAATATTAAAAAAAATAATTGCATTTATTTTTTTATTTGTTAACTGTGTTAATGGTCTGGTACATAAACCTTTTCAACCACAACCTGGGCCATAATGTCAAATATATGCACTGTAATAATGTAAACATGAGAAGTTGCAATAAAAGGTTTTTATGTGCATTGATTATTATTAAGTGCAGAAGTTAAACAGAGATAGGTTCATAGGTAGCTACTAGACTTAAAATCCAGGAGACCGTTGAGGAGCCTAGCCAATTTTCCCCAAAGTATTGTCTAGTTAAGTGACATGCTGAAGGTCACATGATAAGCAAATAAAGGCTGAGGGAATCAATCTCTGTAGCTCAAGAAGCACCTTGCTAGCAGTTCATTACTCTCTGGAATAAATGCTAGACTTCCAGATGCAAGGCTATAACAAAATGACAGGTTTTACGTAGATAATAGAACACTGAAGCAATCCATAGTATGATAGTTTAAAAATGTAGTACCATGGTTTAAAAATGTTTATGTTCCTGATTTCTTAAGAATGCAAACAATATAAGAAGGTGTTGGTGTGTTACAGTGGCAGACTAATATCTATAACTGTTTCCGTATCTCTGTATTCCAACCTTCTCCTACAACAGTTTATATTGTTAAAATTAAAATGCCTGCTTCACCATTCTAGAAACTTCAAGAGCTCCCCTTTTGCAGTACTGTGCATTTTGTGTGATAAAATAATAGTGAAATAATATTTATTCTTTCCACATTTAACATCATTTTGTACACAATCCTCAGTTCCTTATCCATATTACTCACATTTTTGTTCACATGGACATTACTTAGATAGGCTAAATTTTCATACAAATGATAACAGTTTGTTGACTAATACAGGACTCACTCCTTTGTTAGTCCCTAGTTATGTAACATTAGGCAAATGATTAATAAACTCTACAAGATTTAACTAAATACTCATTTCCTTACCCCAAGTCCATATCTCAATTATGTCCAAAACTTTATAAGCAGAGATGGATTTCTTGTACAATGTTGAGTTAAATGGGCATCTGAACCTTTCTTTCTGAGTGAGAGAAAAAAAATTCTAACAGACTTGGCATATCAGTAATAAACTTTGGTCAGATATTGAAAAGGACATATTTACCTGTGAGGTGAATACCACCAAAGATCTTATTAAGAAGAGTGAAAAAGTGACAGGCTGGAGGCACGGGCTTGAATACCCACATGGCAGCCATGATGGAAGATGGAACCAGTAAAACTGAGCAGATATCAAGACCAGATGTATTCTGAAATTGTGAAAATGTGTGGCTACTTCAAGGAATGTGCAAAGCTAACAATAAAAGGTTTGATGCACCAGAGGAGACTTTGAATACATAGTCAGATGATATAAACAAGCAGCAGAAAGCCAAAGTGGATATTATAGAAAGAATTTCTATCCTCCTGAACTCCTGGACATGCAACTGCCTAGCACCTGGCTGACATATTCTAACTCCTTTCCCCTACCCACTAATCAACCTCTTTAAAACTCCCACAGATGCATTATATATTATCACATGTTACTTACCAACTCACTGTCACCTACTCCCCACTGCCCCATCTATACCCACTAACTCTCCCCTAGACTAAGCTGAAAAGCTTTCCCTTAAAATGTCAGTGAACCTCATATGAACTTGTCTATATTCTCCTCCTTTTTTAGTTTTTCCTTTCTTGTTTTATGTTTAGTACATCTTCAGGATTATATTTAGTAAATATACTGTATGAACAAGAATCAAATGTTACTACCTGCTGTATTTTTAATTGTATGTCTAAACCACTATGTTTATGTAAATATTTTATGCAATCATATGTTATTGTCTGCTATATTTTTATAACTGAATGTGTAAATATCTTACGTATAGTATGTTAGCAATTGTTCTGGAACTTTCCCCCTGGGCCTCCGCTGAAAACGGACAGCTCTGTCCAGTCGTACCTTCCCAGTAAACAAATGTAAAATGAATAAATACAAATTTGAAATAGGAAATATTACAGGAGGATGTAACATCGAAGATAAATCAGTTGGAAGATAGGACAAGAAGGGAAAATCTGATATTTAATGCCATCTTCAAAACATTGGATGGCAATGACTGTGAAACTTATGCAAAGATAGTTAAGAATCAGGACAGTTTTCCCCAGAATGACAATAACATTGTGAGACCATGCCCCACTGTTAGTGGAGGTACATGGGCAGTATTGTGCAGAGAAAAGAAAGCACTGGAATTTCCCTTCATACTTATCAAACAGGAGGTTTTTAGAGTATGCTGCATTGGAGTCATTGTCCCTCTTCTATAACAGATAGAAAGTATTCCTGAAAAGAAATGTTTTTGGATAACAATCCATGTACACAAAAATATTGACTAGGAGGATGAAACATAAGTTAGAGAGGATGGTGTTAAAAATAAGGGATACTACAATGAAGATAATAATTAGAATTCGACTGGAAATACTGGAAATCTTCAAATCATACTGTACAAAAGTGTATAGTGATAGTGATAGTGATAGTGATAGTGATAATGACAGTGATACTGATAGTGATACTGATAGTGACAGTGATAATGATAGTGATACTGATAGTGATACTGATAGTGATGCTGATAGTGATAGTGATAATGATAGTGATACTGATAGTGATAGTGATAATGATAGTGATACTGATACTGATAGTGATAGTGATAATGATAGTGATACTGATAGTGACAGTGATAATGATAGTGATAATGACAGTGATACTGACAGTGATAGTGATAATGATAGTGATACTGATAGGGATAGTGATACTGATAGTGACAGTGATAGTGATATTATCAGTGAGTTAAAACAACATTAAAGACTTCCTAAGTGGGATAGATTTAAGGACTTTGGATATGAAACAAAGTCAAGCTTCAAATAGGTGTATAAAGGAGGACGATATTAATAAAATGTGCCAAGAGCAATTAGATTTTAAGTCTGCAAGGTCTGATGGTATTCTAGTGGAAATATGGGGAATGGGGGAGTATCAAATTTTAAAAGTCTGGCAGATATTATTCAATAAGAATCAGGAGGAAGGTGCACCCTAGGTTCATGGAAAAAGGGAATAATTGTAGTTATACAAAAGGAAACAATTGCCTGAACCCTGCCTCATACAGACCTATCTCAGTTTTCAACCATGATTATAAAGTTTTCATGCCTTTAATTGATTAAAGGATAGCTGGGTATCTTCCTAGGCTAGCTGACAAAGATAACTGTGGGTTTGTTGAGGGTAGACAAACTTTTGACAATATCATTAAGATCTTGTTAATCCAAAAAGAGACACATGCTCATGGGATTAATTCTAATTAGTTTATATGCTAAAAACACATTTTATAGAGTGGATATGGAATATATGTTTGGTACTTTGAGAAAGTCTGTTTTCCCTTATAAACTTTTGAACTTGTTGAAGGATATTTTATGGGGTTCCCGTATGATATCAAGGTCGAAGCAGATATGTCTGAGGAATTCCAGCTACACAGAGGGACAAGGCAAAGCTTCCCACATTCCCCATTGCTGTTTGCACTGTACATTGATTAAGATAGGACATTTCCATGTGGAGGGTTTTCATTGATATAATTCTCTGCTAAATATATCATTGTTTATGGATGAAATAATAGTGTACCAAAACAGCCCTGGAAACTGGAGCTCCAAAATTGTTTGAGTTGCCAGAAGAATTCAGATCCTTTCAGGATACAATATTAACAAGTAGAAAAAAAACAAAGCAATAACTATTCAGGATAAGACAGCTTGTGATTTAGTATAGCATTTTCCATTTCTTTGTGGTCATGATAAATTTAAATATTAGGGAATCTAGGTTAAAAAAATGTTAAACAGTAAGATGGGAGGACACTAAAAAAACTGAGGGTAATAAAAGATGCTAGCTTATTGAACTTGGCCCCAGTGTTGTGTGTGTGAGACAATTGTATTTCTGCACACCGCAAGATTTTTGAGTAACAGTCGAAAGAGTTATTAAGCTATTCATTTAGAGAATTCGGAGATCAAAGGGGACTGAAGTTATCAAATATCAAAATATATTTTGAAGCAACACAGCTATGATTACTATATATTTTACAAGGTATTAATTATGTCTCTAAATGAATATATCAGGGAAGAAATAAATAAGATTTAATGGATGTGGAGACTTTGGAATTAGATAACTCAGGAGGCTGAATTAGATAACTCAGGAGGTGGGAACTACTTATTTGGTTCAATATATATGCTCAGCAGTGCAAAGAATTTTAAAGTAGGAACAATATAGTGAACAAAAAGAGGATTTATTTTAAATAGTGGTAGGAGAGGAGAGTCTAACAAAGGTGAAAAATTAAGAAGCTAGTTATAACTGGTCAACTATGAAGGTAGGGCCGGAGAACTGGGAGCAGCTTACTGGTGACAGCAACCTGTTGTTTTGGTAAAAGGCTAAATTTCGTTGTAAGCTAAAGGAAAACTTTCACTTCCTGTACTAGGGTCAGCTGACAGAGTATAAAGAGAGAGTAAAGTTGTAAGAAGGGAAAGGAGGCATGATCAAGCTGGAGGCATTTTAAGCACAACCCAGAAGCAAAGATGCTTGTATGAAGGCAGTTGTTAGTAGGGGATATATAGAACCTCAAAGACAAGTTTAAACAGCTCGCAACAATGGCTAGAAAGGATTGGGATAGAAGAAGACTGGATATAATAATAGCAAATACCCAATAGGAAGAAATGTGCTTAGCTGTCAAATAGGCAACGAAGGTCAAGTAATATAGGGTTAAGGGAAGAAAATGTCTCCATACATACTTTTATTTCCCTACAAGGCTAAACTTTATTTACCTAACCATTTCAAAAAGATGCTAGAGGTGATATCAAAATGAAGAGGGAAACTGGATACACATTTTTTGGGAATACATGGGAATAAGTACTCACAACTACAGCACTTATTGGCATTAATTTGGGGAAGCAAATTATACATTATCTAAGAAAACATTGCTATTAAGTTGGCAAGCAAAACCAAGATGAAGCCAACACTGGAAGCAGTAGGTAGAACTGATTTTGTTAGCAACAAAGAAAAGTATCACTAAATATTGGAAGTCAGAAGCTTTTCTGAATATTGACAGGTAATAAGGACAATACAGGAAAGAAGGCAAAATAAAATTGGAAAAATAGCTTCTAAGTAACAGCTGTGGGAAAGAATTTATCAAGAAATACAAGGCATTATCATTTATTATCATGTCGTTATGGATTTGCTTTAATATGTGTGCATTCCGTCAATGTGCATAACCAACTAATGCATCTTATTAAATACTGTGCGTAGACAATGATTGTGTTATAGAATGTGTGCATTGTAATACATCTGAATAAAGCAGTGCTTTACAAAAAAAAACTTTGTAAGTAGTCATATTAGTGGAATACTTTTAATTTCTTCAGTTTGATCCAGAGATCCATATTTGTTTCTAAAAAACATACAAATTCTTTTCCTTATATGTTGAGTGAAATGTTGTACTTTAAACACATTTCACAGCTAAGTCTCATTTTTATTCAATTTCTCTGGCATACTAGAATGTCAGTTCTTCTTTCTTAAAACATGCATCATAGAATGGCTTTATTCCGGTGTGAGTAATGGTATACAAATGTGTTGAACACAACATATTATTTCATATCATTTCTCTACTTGGGGATACTATATCTCTTCTGACACATGTCAGATCATATTGCATTAATTTAAGCTGAAAATGTCCTTTTTATTTCTACAGCATGCTAATCTTACAGTGGTTTCATCCTAGAAACTGACAGCACATAAGAAAGCTGTTAATTGCCATCTTTGTTTATGCTGATGGTATTGTGCTGATCAGTTCCAATAAGGATTTTCTGCTACTTCAAATCTGTTGCAAGACAAATTTAAAACCCCATGGAACTGGCTGTCCTTCAACAAACTGTCCATTAACTTTCATAAAAGTACTGCTATGCTGCTTTTGACAACTACGATGCTCCATAAATCTCCACCACTAATAATAAAGTATCCTAACAGAACTGCACTTCATTTTCTAGTTGAACAAAAATAATTACAGGTGATTATTAATCAAATGTTGTCCTTACACATTCCCATGCAATGACTCATTAAAGATGTTAAGTTATTTTAGGACTGCTTACAAAATTTCCAAACTACCAACTCTAAATCTAGAAAAGAAATTGCTGTTAATGTCTTCATTCCCAGATTTGTATCTGAATGTCTTATAGCAACTAGTAACACTATCCAAAATGTTAATACTCTACAGAAGGCAAAAAATAGAATGTTGAGGTTTATTCATAACATCACTGTTTCTCAGTCATAAAGGACAAATAGTACTCATAACTAGATCTACTTTCCTACTATGCTCATTTATCATTAAGATGCTACCCCACATATCTTGCTACCTATATATATATATATATATATATATATATATATATATATATATATAAAAACTGTATAGAATGTATGTATGTAATCTATGTAGTAGAACTTTACAATACAGTTCAGTGAAGTCTTCAGATTTTATTTGGTTTCTTTGACAGTGTTTATATCTTTCCATCATTTTTGTCATGCTCTGTTTTTTAGACACACATTTCTGAGGAGTATCCCATACTCCTAGTGGAAGTGGTAACAGTAATGTGCTTTTGGTATCCAAATTCTATGCTGATTAGTTGTCCAGATTTTTTTTCAAGGATCTCTGTACCTATTTTCATTGTCTGCAGGTTGAGAAGTATGCCTAGGTATAGCATTAACATTTGCAAGCTTTAAACTTTTCTTTAGTTCTTCTAATCGAAAGTGATGTTTTGCCCTTCTACCTGATCCATGCAATTAATGTGGCTATTTATTTCCCCAAATGTATTATACAAATAGGTTTGCAAAATTGCCATCATTGAATTCTGATCTGTAACCATTTCTTCTTCCTTGTTGTATAAAGCTTTCAAACATTGTGATTCTACTTAATTCCTAATTCCTCCTTTCTAACATTGAGAATAAACTTATGCAATTTTTTTATTGTCCCACATACTTTAATCCTCCATAAAGCTGCTGTATATGTTTTGTTTGATTGCAAATAAGCATTTTCCTTCTCTTTAATGTTATTATAGTCTAGAGTATTATAAAAACATTTCCCTGATATTATCTTCTCAATCCATTCTCTAATCTTTTATAGTTGTTAAATTTTGTTAAATTCACATATGGTCTTTCACTAAGTTTTCATTGGTTCTACCATTCCAGCTTTGAAACATAAAGAGGCCATATCTCATGCTTCACCCATACCTGATCTCAAAACTTAATATATTCTTCTTGAAATCAAAAATTAGAATCTATAGGCTGTGTTTCATCTAATGCTCTAATAGTGTCATATAATCTGAAAACTGAGTCACCACTTTTATATTTGAAAAGTTTAATTCCCTGTGACACTATAACAAAATTAATTTCTATGATTTCATTGCCTTTATTATTCCCAATACATTCCTTATTTTATAACATTGTTTATAGTCCATCAGATTTTCTGTTAGCCTGCAATAATTTCGTTTACCTTTTCTGACATCATAATTAAAGTTTACTCACAATATAATCTACCATTATGTTTTACCCACCATTTGGTTGGGCTCTATGACTACATTACTATGCTAGAACTCTACTGGCATATACTTATATATACTCAAAACTATACATTTTTGACTCTGACAAACAACATATACTATCCTCGCATACATAAACCTACCCCATTCAATAATTTTATATTCACACCTTGTCCATAACACCACCCCAGAACATATATCTTCATCAAAGGAAAACGTATCCTTTTGTTTCTTTAACAGTATCCCCATCTGTTTTATTTATTAACCTCACATTTTAATGCATATTAAATCTATTTATTATTCCTTGATCCAAGACAACACATTTCTTCCTAATGCAATGTATTTTAATTGTTAAATGTTGATGTTTCCCCTTTGATGTACACCTCTTTTTTCTCCCCATTTTTACTTAAGTTTTCTCCTATATCATTACTCATGATTTTTTGTCCCTGTCTCTTCTTGGTATAAAGTTTCAGTATCCTTGACAGAAATGTCTAGAAAAGAATGCCTATTATTTTATTTTACAGTAATATTTCTAATTTCTTTTGTCTGTTTTTATGCATTTCAGTTTCCCTTTCTTTACCTACCTCAAATTTTGCTATATATTCAATACATATAATTTATCTTTTTCTCTATCAAAATAATTACAATTAGATCAAAAGTGCCTTTATTTGTACACTTAGTATATACTTGGTGACATGGCCTCTGAGAATGGCCTACCTCTGTTCACATGACACAAACTTAAGTTTACAATCTTTGGCTATATGTCTCATGTACCTACATTCATACCACTGCAGTGGTTCTCCCCTCTATCTTAATATGCATTTAATACCTTTGTTTTGAATAACATTGACATAAAGTGCATACTGTCCATTTAACTATGTAATTTACTTCTCAATCTCCAGACCATATTCCATAAGAGTTCTTAATTCCATGTATATGTGAAACCTTTTTACATTTTTGTTCTAATTCATTGTTATGTCTTCTTCCTGCAGTTCAAAAAAGTTGTATTCTCTTTTTCAAGGAAAATATTAAAGTCAAGTATGACAACAGAATCCCATTGTTCAGTTCTTTACTGAGTTCAAATTTTTCCCCAAAATTGTTTTGCTCCTCAAATGCATCAGCAAATTATTCCTTCTCACCTTCCGAGATCTCTCATAAATCATGTACAACAATGTTCATGAGCAAGATTAATTTCAGCCAAACATAATGGCTATCAAATATGCATGTCTGATTTTTAATAATAAGCCTTGTGGCATTCCTCTGCCCCCCCCCCTCCTCGATAATTCTTCTATACTTAACTTCCTAAGATTTCCATTAATGTCAATGCTCACGCCTTCTTTACCATAAAAGCATAAGAAACAGTAGCTTCATTCAGTTCCTTGTAAATGTTTGTGCTCTTTGCATTGTCACTTTTTTCATCTCTGCTTTCCGGTTCAACTCTGGGACACACATGCACACTGCATCATCATTCTTATCCAAACACTCTTCCACGGTATCTGATGCAGCAGTCAGTCTGTCTCTCCCTTCCAAGCACTCAGCCATTTCCATCCAAGATGTCATGGTCTGTGAATCCTGTGCCATGTCTAACCCATAGAAATATATTCCACAGCTACACACTTCCTCCGCAGCTCCCAATAAGATAACATCAGCATTCATCTCCTTATTATCCTGACTGCTAGAACTCATGTCCATGTCATCATCCTCTTACTGTGAGCTATCCATCTGTACCCGCCAATGAAACAGGTCATCATAAATGTTCTCTGCCTCCAACATTCCCCTTCTTTTGAAGAAGAAATCAAAAAGATTAGTAGGGAAATTTCCCTCGTCTCTTTGCCAGGTTACCCCAGGCATTATATATACCATCTTAGATCTCCTAGCAAAATAGGCCATAGGCATAGTGGGACTAATTGTAAAAATAAACAAATAAATAAATAACCACACACACACACACACACACACACACACACACACACACACACAAACACACACACACACACACACACACACACACACACACACACACACACACACACACACACATACACACACACACACACACACACACATACACACACACACACACACACACACACACACACACACACACACACACACACACACACATATACACACACACACACACACACCCACACACACACACACACACACACACACACACACACACACACACACACACACACACACACACACACACACACACACACACACACACACATGGATAAATAAATAAATGCAGGCTGGTGTATTTTGACAGCATGAGGTTTTGTTTTACTGATTGTCTTGATTATACTTCCACAAGTTTTTTTTTCAAATAGGTGTTCTTGTAAAGCTAATCGTGTCCTCTTAGCTATTAATACATGCTATGCAGATTTATGATGTTGTGCATAATCAATGGGTGGCAACATCTGCAATTTTAAAGCAACAGCATTTAGATATATATGTAAAACCATTTTAAAGTTTAACCATCTATAGTCATATAGATGGATAAAACCCTGACTCTGACACTTGACAGAGCTGGCAGAATAAAATAGTCATGTCTATACTGATGGAAAAAGGGTGGAGCTCACTGCATAAGTGTGTTACTTCTTTGGAGAAGGGGGTGGTAACGCAAATATGTGCTGTGGGCAGACAGAAGACTTGCCACACTACTTATGGCTGCATGAATGATACACCCCCCCTCCCTGATCTTGATAGCTGTTGTCCAGACACTTGGTACCTATAGGTCATATCCAATATGGAGGAAACTCAATAAAAACATACCACTCCAGGGTTATCTATGATGCCTTTCTTTTATTTTTCAGAACATCATAGATATCCAAGAAGAGGAGGGTTTACTCATTGCTCTTGGACATTTCTAGTGTCATATCTGATATATTCTTATTTATGTTTTGCAATGTCTGATGTGAAACCTATTATTTCTGCCAGCACTACATTAGCATGTCTTTTAGAATGCAGGTACCTGCACAGTATATGTTTATTCTGAGCTGTCATTTCACTTGTTATTTTTTGTATTGTACAATATATCCTCATACATATAGGAGGAAACTGTTTAGGTTTAAGATGCTTGATAATGGGATTTATTTAAAATAGTTTTCCTTTAATCATTATAATTTCTCATTGTGATATACTGGATGGAAGCACTATCTCAACAGAGATGTGGCTACACAAATGTACCACTGCCACACATTAATGATACAATGCCACTTTTGTTATTATTGAGGTGATATTCATGTACAAAACTGGAATGCTTTTCCTATTTTTTTATTCATTTTATTAAGCTATCTTTAAGTGTTCCTATTAAATGATCGAAGACTCATTCTTTCAAATGCGTCTTGATCGAACTTCAAAGCACGAATAGGCAAAATAGCGAAATGGCATATAAGCAAATTCTTTCCCTGGGAAAGAAATCACTTGTCCGCTTCCATTACTTTGCTGTTTTTGTCACTGTAGTGCGATCTCAGAGTTTGTATATTTAAGTAAGGGGGTGTTGAAGTGGCGGAGCCCCCCACTTTATGTAATGTTTTAAAATGTTTTTTTTTGTAGAACAGTGATTTTTTTTCTCTTGGAAAAAAATCGCTGTTATTCGCATTCGAGAGTGTAAGCTTTCGCTTACATGGGTTCGATAAATCATCGTTCGCTTTTTTAAGCATTTGGTGATTTAACATAGACCCTAGCTTTAAGTGTATATCTGAAAGCTGACATATACAGCTACATACCTTCAGTATACAATGACTGGCTTGATAAAACTGAGAATGGGGTTCATTTTTAATACAGTAAAAGTAAAAATGGCAGGAATGTATTACATTAATCAGTAACAATACGGATATTCTCAGTTATGTGATACTTCACTACACTGATTATCATCATAATGTAAGTATCGTGTATACAAACTGGTAAACTAAAAACTTAGCAAAGGGTACCTCTAATGCCTATGATTTCTAGTCCTTTCTTTAATGCTTTTGCAGAACTGTGTTCTGTCACGAGTTAGCAACCAGAGTTATATACATTTTATAATAGTTCATTTTTTGCGTTTCACATTTTCACCCCATGATCAAATTACAAGTAGCCCTATAAGCCTTTATTGATTAATAATGTAAATATTATAATCATAATTTCCCTAACCCTTTGCACTTCCTTGAGTACAGCTTCATTACAGACAAAGTGATCTCATCCTAGATGAGCTATTCCAGAAAACCATCTTAATTATCCTTATGATATGTTAAGATATGAACATAAAAATGCATTTGTTGTATTGTAACTAAGGTAACTGAATATTGTTAGCTTGCATACTATCCCTAAAATGAATAATGCATGTTATATCCTGCTTTTGTGTGTGCAAACAAAAATTTGATATCCGATATTAATAACGCAAACAGACTTATATGGTATTTTTTAAGACTCATTCATTATACACATGAAGCAGAGATAAAACAGTAACAGTTGTTTGCTCAAAGGGAACTGAAAAAAAATGGAATTATAAGACAAAGCTCTGTACAGTTAAGAGCTTTTCCACCAGTGTCACTGTAACATCCTAATTTCATGAGACAGACACAGCAGGAAGAACAGAACCATCACATATCTCACAGTTGCTACACTGTGAGTTTAACGTGCAAAAAGTGCATATAATGCATGCAAAGGTATATATAATTTTAGAATGCAAATTGCAAAGATAGGCTCACCAGCTGACTCTGCAGTCTTCCAACTGGTTTTGCATCTAGACTATATTCAGAAAGTAACTAGCAGAGAATAATAATAGTATTTTAAACTACCGCAGACCTAAAGTTGAAATATGTGGTAATAAAGTAGTAGGTTTTCACAGTGTTTAGAATGTGCAGACTTAAAAAGTTCTGTGGATGATGATTTCTTTATAAGAGTATTACAGTAAGTGACTCTTATTTTAAATTATTTGCTGATAAAATAATATACATGTGAGGTTATAAGGATATTTTTCTGTTCTGCGGGAACAGCAACTCTGTAATGTGCTCGTTTTTTACATTGCAGTTGATTATATGCATAAAGCAGTAGCCTGCAGTCATGTCCCTGAAGCACCTTATGGTCACCCTGTACTATGCATTTTCATCTCCACTGATTTACAGAAGCAATCCCGAACTTCATCAGCTTTGCTAAGATTGTCTCATAAATGCTTTGGAAGATAGATGTAGATTTTCTGTTTAAGTCACACTGAATACTAACAGTTGGGTGCTATCTTGTCATATGTATTTACAATTTCCTGATTTTCTTAACTGGGCTAGCAATTGTCTTTCATTGATTAGATGCTAAAGACAGGAGGGCTTGCTGACTGACACTGGCATGCCATTGTTCACTCATTACTGATACCAACACAGGGGTTTCAGTCCTCTTGTTCTGTTTATGTTTCCTATAAGCTGTTTAGTCTAGCTCCTTCTGAGCTATGGGCATATCATTCAGTGACCGTTTCTCTGTGGGTATCAAAAGCTGGAGTTAAGTGTACCTTAGTGATACATGTCTGAGGATGTATCTCTGCTGGTACACACAAGAACTAGCCTGGACACGTGCTTTAAATGAATGTTCTACTTCACTGGCTTCACATAGCTTCTTTTTGCAACAATGATAATATGCTCAAAAGAAACTTCAGATAAATGCATATCCCTTAAAAACTTCTGCAACACAACATGGTATACTGAGCCTGTTGGTTGTCTCAGTTTTCTAGAATGAGCTGTGCAGAAACGGCTACAGAAACAAGGTTTATAATGTCAAAGGTTTTGACTGTAAATTGTTGAGTTTTGTCCAGTGTGACCATTAGCTGAATAATAAATGAATATATAAACAAACAAACAAACAAATAAATATGAATGAGCTTTTACAATGTGTGTCAGCTGCATTAAATGGCAGTAATGCCTGATGGAAGGAAATGCAATAGGATGGCTTATCAATAAAAGAACTAGACCCTGATTCCAATTCTTATATCTATTGTTACATATGGATCCTGTCCACATCAAACATATACATGTTTTGCCCAAGCCCTCATTCACCAAATGCAGCTTGTATTTGCGCATTCTTTTTTGTGGCATTTTGCATCCAGCTTAGGACATAGTCTATGATATCACATCACTTTATTATTCTCCAAACAGTGAGAGTGGAATTCTTCATCCTGTGGGAACTGTCAACTGTAGTACCCAGGCACAAGTGCTGCATACAGATGAGTCTAATGCAAGTGAGTGAGGATTACCTCATCATTTTAAAACTTTGTAGCTTGAAGTAAGATGGCAATCATTGTTTTGTGCATCATGTGCTTCTTATTTCAGGTGCCATCCCTTTTTACCTAATGCAAGTGAAAATTATGTGCAAAGTACATCTTGATGAAATCTACATCCAAAAAAGATGCACAAGAGACATCTCCTGGAAAAATCTGGGCCACTGCCTTACTGCAATGTATCACTCATTTTTTTGTTTTTTTCAGCAGACTAGTTGACATTCACTTTGGCAACAAAAATGGGGACCATATAGTAACATGTTTTTGGAAGATGGAAATACGAGTTTGCACCGTCCACTACATGCATCAACCTGGTGCACCATCCACTCCATGCATCAACCTGGCATTGCAGTACTTCCAGGAATGGTACACTAAAAAAAAATGATAATAAATTTCGGATTGCTGAAGTCTTTATTTAAATATTATGTATACCTTGAAGTGTCTCACATTTATTAGTATGCAACTCATTTCAAAGTTGTGTATTTTAAAAGCTTTATTTACATGTTGATGATCAGACCCTGTTGCTGCTTTAAACATCACAGGGCTACTTAAGTTTCCAGTAATGTACTCTAATAATATCAGTCTTGAAGTGAAATATACTGGGGATATATGTCAACTCATCAACAACAGTTTCAGTGTAGGTAAATAAATCAAGAGCCATTTGCCAAAACTACTTTTATCTGACCTCAAACACATAAGGTTTTTTGCAGAGGCAAGTCCCCCTGCACCCCCACACTCCCCCAAACACACACACACACACACACACACACACACACACACACACACACACACACACTTATCAACTGCAAGGACATAAAACAGTGGAGAAAGATGAAAACTCCACTGCCAATTTGGGTTGTTTTGGTGAAGAGCTCAATTTATTTGCCTTCACCTAAACTACAGTTGATAAGGAGTAGTTGCAATCCTAATTCTTTTTTCGTATCAGTATGATATTTTCCTAAAATACTAATTTAAAAAGCCTAAAGTCACAACTATCTGTGTGTGTGTGTGTGTGTGTGTGTGTGTGTGTGTGTGTGTGTGTGTGTGTGTGTGTGTGTGTGTGTGTGTGTGTGTGTGTGTGTGTGTGTGTGTGTGCGTGCATGTGTTTTTCTGTGTGTATTTGTATGTGCACGCGCTTGCATACTTGCATGTTTCTGCTCCTGTGTCCATGTCTCTGTTTACATGTTTTTCAGAGAGCTTGCATCTTATATTAATAATCTCCTTGCTGATATAGTTAATGATTTATTACCCTTACAAAACCCAGTACTGAGTAAGAAGTACAACAGTTTAGTCAGACTACAACACAATCCAAAAAGCTTTATAAATACTGTGCTACAAAACTATAAATGGAGCTTTAAAAGCAGTTAAATACCACATATATCAGTGAAAACAGTTTCACAACTGGTTTGCTGGAATTTGCCACCAAACCTGACCTTAGTAAATGTATCTACATACAAAAAAACAATACCCTTCACTTGGCATAGCCTCCTGAGGCAATAACTAAGATCAGCTTTGCATGTACATACCCATATCACCATTTAGTCATTTCCACTTTCACATGCAGCATGAAAAATTACCTCTGCACTATTCTATATTTTCAGTTTACTGTTTTGGCCAGTATTGTGCAATATAATTGCATTCAATCTCCTGAGCAGCTTACAAGTGAGAGAAAAGGCCCACAAAACAATAAAATACACAATTCAGCACCATATACAGCAATTTAAAATAAAAATAGAATGCATATCTGTTATCTCTCCCTTCTCAACAGTTAAAACATCACACTCATACTGAAACCAAATCATATTCAAAAATAAAATAATGATACAACATTTTAATCCCGGTTGATGTTTGACCATTCCAACATTGCATGCAGTGTGTGTGTGTGTGTGTGCGTGTGTGTGTGTGTGTGTCTGTGTGCATGTGTGTGTCTGTGCATGTGTGTGCATGTCTGAATGTGTATGTGCGTGGGTGTGCATGTATTTGTGTGCAAGTGCATGTATGCATGTGTTGGTACGCGTGCGTTTGCCTATGTGTCTGTAAGCATGCATGTGTGTCTGTGTGCATGTGTTTGTGTGTGTATGTGTTTTAATAGTATATGTTTATTCGCCATTACTATAAAGTGCAAAGCAGAATTTCACAGCTTCACTAAGAACCCCCCTTTTCCCCATGTCACAGTTTTAGTTAGAGAAGTACAGTCTGGACATTTCAGGATGTTGCTTATCACCAGATGGCCTGTCTAACAGCTAGGAGAAGGTGGGAACAGGAAGAGGAAAAGGTGCAATTCAAAATGGGTATGGTATCCTGGGCACCGGGCTTCCTTGCTACACTTCTGAATGCATGAATGGGTATATTCCCAAAAGAAGTTAAGTGAAACTTGGGGGGAGGGGATGAAGTTCAACACTGAACTCAGGAATAAGGAGAAAACATTCAAATACTGGAGAGATGTAGGAGGAGAAGAATAACAGATGAAGGATTGTATCAGTTTAAAGAGGAAAGTAACTTGATAGGCAAGGCAGGCCAGCACTGGGCTAGACAGGAAACTAGCCAAGGGAATGAAGAGGAAAGATAAATAATTTTTCTGATATGTTTGAGAAAGAAAGAAAGAATTGGAACACTAACCTAAACAGAGTGATGAAGGTTGGATGAATGGTTAAGAATGATAAGGCTGTCACTCAAGCACTGAGCAAGCTCTTCATCTCACTATTTAGAATAGAAAACAGGGAAGGGTATGTTGTTAAGAAAAGAAGGTCGAGGAGGGGAACAAACGGACAAACAGACCAGCAGACAAGGTAAAAAGCAACTGTCAACTTACAGAAGGATAAAGCAGATGGTGTAGATGGGATACCAGTCAGAGTACTCACCAAGCAAACACTCTGGTAGAGTAAGTCACAGAAAACTGTAATGTTCCCATGGTTACAACTATGTGCCAAATAAGTGGAAAATAGCTTTAGTTGTACACTGATTCAGGGGAAGTATCAAGGCCAGTCCTGTCAACTACAGGCCAGTTAGCATAAAGACCATGATAGACAAGATGATGGAGAGGATCTTGCCGGAGAGACTTGCCCCATTCTGAAGGGCAGCCATGCTCAGGAACCACAGCAGCATGGTATTGCTGCAAGAAAAAAGCTACCTGTTAAACATCAGCAGTGCTGCAACTACCAGCACTGCTGGATGGCAGAGCACTGGTAAATGTAGTCTGTATGCACTTCATTTAAGAGCTTTGACTCAGTAATGCATCGAAGACTACTCAGTAAAATGAAGGACTAGGAGCAGAGCCAAAAACAAAATCTAAAATCGGTGCAAGATTGAGTATGTGGAGGAGCTTATAGGGTGATGATTAGAGAAATGCTGTCAGGAATACAGGATATGACCAGTGGTGTGATACAGGGCTTTATGCTAGTGCTTCACTCTTCAATACATTTTTCTCTGATATGTCAGAAGGGTGACTAACAAACTAAACACATCAGCAGATGGCACAGAATTACAGCCATAGTCTTCGATGGGATAAAACATTGAAAAGAAAACTGCAAATACTTTATAAAAAGTCACAGAAGTGGCAATTATGGTTAATGCAAATGAATTCAAGCTTCTGTATTTTAGGCATATCAGCTTGAAGGCCACATATAAATTAAGGAGTGCTAAACTAGGAGATAGTGGCTCAAAAAGGATGAAGGCATGAACATTATTCCAGCTATGGACCATGAGATATAATAAAGGAGACTGCATGACACCACAGTGTCGAGTTGCTTCCTGCAGGGCGTTGACTTTGGCCATGGGAGATTATACTTTTACTCTGTCACACAAAGGTGATACTCTGTCTAGAATACCGTGTGCAGTTCTCATTAGCCTGCAAAGGAAAGGATTTCAAAAACCTGAAAAGCATCCATATGGAGGCCATTAGTGTCAACAGGAAGATGGAAGAACAGTAGTACAAATAGCATCAGGAAATGTTAAATTTATGGATACAAGGAAGGAGAAAAAGAGAGAGAAGAACTATCTCATATAAGTGCTTAAGGTACTGCATGGGAAAACTGAAGGCATGAACCTGAAATAGAAGGAAAGAGAAGAACAATGGACCATAGGATATGTTTGGAAGCTATTTACTTTAACCTGGACCTCAGAAAATATTTTTTCACAGGGAGATTGTGCACCCTTGAAGTGACTGTCTGAGTAGATAGTGGATTATGAATACAAAGTGGTCTTCATGAAGGTGTGAAGCATTTGGAAGGGGATGGACAACCTTTAGGGGAAAGGAGGAAACAGCTCCATATTAAATGCTAAATAGGACATTTTCAGCTTCTGCCAGCATCTCATGTAATGCAATGTCTTCCCCAAATTGCCCTCTTCACTCTTGAATGTATAATATTTATTTGTTGACATATGGAAACTGGTCCCCAGATCCCTCCCTTTCAGACACCGTGCAGGTCAGATAGATGAATACAGCAATTAATAAAAACAAAGAATTTAGTTAAAAGTTATAGCAAAACAACAAAATAGAATAAAACTGATGGTTAGATACTGTAGTTAAACATATATATTTGACAAAATAATAAACATTAAAAATGTATGATAAACAAAGGTTTAAAATGTTAACATATGATATGAATATTCAGTTTACGTCATCCCACTTTAGAAGTCTATCTACCCAACCACATTCTTAATCTGACTACAAAGTAAACTGCTGCATCTCAAAAGGAAGGGCCAAATCCACTGTTAATATCACAACCACTAAGGCCCCAAACAATCTAATACTTGGTTGCCTGTCCAAAAATCTTAAGTGCAATCCTAAAACAATAAAAACTGTAAGTGTAATTGGAACAATATAATTATTGATGCTGAAACTGTAGCATCCCAAATTATCTCCCTTTTTCTGAACTACAACAATCTTTGACTTAGTATATTTATATTGTGGATGTGGAGGGTTGAATCCTGCCAGTCTGGATTTTCAGTGAGTTTCAAAATTCATTTTTTTTATAGAATCATGGTTATGTATGTATGTATGTATGTATGTATTTATTTAATTATTTACTTATTTAGTTATTTGAAATGTCAGCCTCCAGCTCTGTAGTTCAGAGGGATAAAGCCTTGACTACAACCCAGGCAGCCTAAGTTCCATTAGCAGCTTGGGCACTGGTGGAGTGAGCAGCTGATGCTGACTTGCCCATCTTTAGAGTAGGAGATGATGGTCAGGCTGGCTGTTTGCCTCTTTCAAGACGAGGCTCACCAGTGATAAAGTTACAGTCAGAAACTGAGAATATGGACTTGGTGATGCTAGCTCTCCCTGCATATATGTGAGAACATGCATGTACAAACAAAAGGGGGGGATCTTGTGGTGATACAGGAGCTCATGTCAGCCACTAAAAGCAAGATTACAGCTCTCTATATTAGTGAAGGCTTCTTGTAGGTCCTCAAGGACACTGAGAGTTGTAGCAATGCTGAGACTGAGGAGTGAACAGGATTGATAGTGATATCAGTCTTCTCTGCTGGGTCCTTTGGGCTTATAATCCAGACAGTCTGTATTGGGGGGGGGTTGACTGCAGGACAGCTGATATTCCACAGATGGCTACAATACAAATACCCTTGATATTTTTTTCAGCAAGATTCGAACCCAAATAACATCATCATTTATAATACTGTAAATCAAAAATAGAGCACAGTCAACAAAACAAAACTACTGAGAGTAAGAATAGGACCAAGATCTAAAATTCAAACAGCAGATCCAATGTAGAGTCTGACAAAATTAACCTAAAACTTGGACTCCTTTAAAAATTAACTTCTTTCTCACTGAGCAAACCCGTGTTAAAACATTGGCACTAAAGCTGGAGCTTTTCTGTTACAGAGTTTTTTTTTATAAACCTTCTATATTCTAGAAATCATTGCAATTATGCCAGCTTGTCAAATTGTAACAAAGCTTTAATAAATTTATCAGATTTGGATCAAATCTTACTAACAAAACTCACAACTGCTTGGTTCTCAAAAACATATACTACATTGTGCTACCAAATATCCAAGTATACTCATACCAAAAAATGGCCTGAAGCATCCTCTGCAACCCTGCAAAAAATGTTTTGCAGTTATCTTTCATCTACAATAGTATATCCTTTGTAGACTGCTGCATTTCCAACAACAGAAAACAGTCATGTCACTCAAATGAAATAATCTTAACAGAGACTCACTAAAGACTATATACATAGCCAAACAAATTCAGTCTCAGTCATTATTAGGAAGCACATTACCCAAAAATGTTAAAAACTTTCCTCATAAAAGTATATACAAACATAACTGCACGTTATCTGAATCAATAATAATCTCATTTAGTATCATACTCCAACCTGTGAGTAAATAAGGTTTACTACAATAAATATCACATAAGCCACATAGGTAGCCATGTTGTGGAAAACAGGCTAAAATTACAAATAAAGCACTTAGAGTGATTTTGTGGTGTTAAAATAGGTCAGGAAACAAAGACAGAGTGAAAAACTTTTTTTTTAGTTTTAGGGTAGAGTTTTCATTTAAGCAAACGTTAGATAGTTAGATAGATATATAGATAGATAGATGGTTGTGACTTTGCCACTCATCTCAAAAACTACACTCTCCCCATGCAATCATGCAATACAAGACATTCATCATATCTTTTTCTTGGTCCCCACATATTCTATCTTATGTTTTATATATATATATATATATATATATATATATATATATACATATACATATGTAAATGTGTGGGTGTGTATGATTTTTAACCAAGTCTCACACATACATACAAATAAAAAAAAATGCTTCACCCATGTAAAAGAAAAGTTGTGAATCTCTAATGACTGTGAATTTTAATGATTCATCATAATCTGCAAAATCTTGGCTACTAGCAAAACTCATATTTTAACATTGTACATAAACCATAAAATATGCCATGTATTGATCCTCTTCTACCCATCAAGTAATATCTATCACACTGATGCTAGTGCTGGAACACATTTTTAAATCAAGTAGCAATAAAGCACTTTATATGAACATGTAAAAGGCCCAGTTTAACTGTCATCATCTTAGAGTTACTGCCCTACTATATTTTTCCTTAAATGTTTGTACTAGCTAAATGAGACTCTTGTGGTTATTCTTGACCCTGTGAAACCCAAACACACCCTTACTGTCTCATATAAAGGATTTATATCCTCTAATCAAAGGAAAAGACATAGAAGTTCATATAATCACCTGTAGAAAGATAGCCCCTCACAATGTTGACTTGTACCTCAAATAATCAGAGACGTATTTTTGTGGGGGGTAAACACCACACCTTCACTGCTCTTTATATATATATATATATATATATATATATATATATATAGAGAGAGAGAGAGAGAGAGAGTCTGCAATGACTTAGGGGAAAATATCACTCTTCAAAGTTCCATGAGCACAGAAGAGGAAGGCCATGTTATACAACTTACTTTAAATTCAGTTTAACATATTTGATTACTTGACCATACTGAATTTGATAATATAATTTTATTCCTCATGTAAGGAAGACCACTGAGCATCAGAACCTCAGAGTCCCAAACAATGATAAATACAAAAATGTGTTGCCACTGTTGCTACAAAAAATAAATAAGTACTAACCATACTACTTAGTGCTTTCCAGTTGAAATTAATATATGGCATTGTTCAACCACTACCTATCTTTTAATACAAGCCAAAAGTACTGTAACTGCTCTATTAATTTACCACTGCCATTTTTAGCTCTATTAATACATACTATATTCTACTAAACTGCTACTGCCCTGTTTTCAGCTCCTATCCCTTGTCAACCTTCTGCATCCTTCTAATTTCACACACAGTGCCTTATGCTAGTGCCTCCTTACCTCTGAGCTAGTTCTCAGCTTCACTGATAACGTTTTGCTGGCTTTCTTCCTTCTCCTTGGCTCTACCTGCTCTGTTTTCCCTGCGGGCTCACTCCACACCCCTACCCTGCCCCCAATTCCCACCCACCCCTACTACTCCTACTTTTATTTCAACCACTCTCCACCCACACAAGGCAACCATCCAGTCAAAGCTTTCCCCTCTTTACCCCTCCTCCTTTCAAGCACAGTAATTAAATACATCACTAATTAAATACATCACTCTTTCACTACCACCTCTCACCCCACAGCTCTTCTCTCCAACTACAAATCCTCCCATATTAAACTACCTTTTTCTAACCATGCTTTACTTACTGTTCCTAACACTCTGAACCCCCATCTACCGCCTAATACTCCTAACAACTTTATACCATGCCAGCTCCTATACCTCCAATCAGCTTCCACTGTCTATTCCTTACTGTACTCCCACACAAAACCATTTCCTCCCTCTCACAAATAATCATTTCTTTTCCAACTCCTCCTGTCTGTTTCAGCTCAACCCTCTGCACATTTTTAATGCTAAAATTATTTCCACTACTGCTAAGACACTTACTCTTAAACAAATACTAGACCATCCGGAATACCCTAAATCCTAACCAAACACACTAAAATAACTTCCTTCAATAACCTCATCTTAGCTGGAGACATTTACCCTAACTCCAGACCTAATCCACCCACAAATAACAATTACCCTCCTGCTTCCTCTAACCTTTCATCTCTCTACAATACTCCTACATCTTTCACACTCAATTCCCAGGGTCTCAACAAAGCACATCAGTTTCAAGTATGGCTAAGTCATAACCAACCTGACATTGTAGCCATCTCTGAAACTTGGCTCAAACCCACATCTCTGACTCTGAAATCCTACCCTCTGGTTTTCACACTCTTAGATGTGACTGCCCAATGAAAGAGGCTTAGGCATTGCATTAATCTTATTCCAATCTACTTACCTTAATCCCCCTACCAAACCCCATTCCTAAATTCACCAATGCAGAACTAACAGTCAGTCTATTAAAACAGAATAATCACAAAAGCCTCTGTATCATGGCCCTTTATATCCCACCTGGAAATAATGTCTCAACCCTTGAATACATACTCCAATGGGCCTCAGCTGAAATTAACCTTGAAACTTACATGCTAGGTGATGTAAACATCGACTGGAATAAAATCAACAGTCCCATACCTTCCCTGTCCATTAAACTCTTTAACTTTACTCAAGTAACCCACTCCATCACCAGACCCAATAAAACAAATCCCCCAGGATATCTCTTGACTGGATCTTAGTTACCCATCCAAATAAAATTACCAACTCTGGTACTATCCCTGACTCTATTAGTGACCACCTCCCAGCTTTCATTTACCATGCAACCACCTCCCATCCACATCAACATCAATATATTCAGACCCTCAACCTTAAGTAAATTTGACCCCAAAACCTTCTCTAACTATCTCAAATGAATTGGAACATTCTAAAAACTTGATAAAGCCATAGACAACTTTAATTCTGCTTTCCTAGATGCTCTAAATTCCCTAGCTCCACCAAGGAAAAAAAGAATAAAAACTATAACTGCCCCTTGGCTAACCAAAGAAACAAAGCAAATTATGCATCAAAGAGGCAAATCCTGGAAGCTTTACTAAAAGAATAAAATTCTCAAAACCCTTCTCCAATATACACAGCTCCGTAACTTTGCAAAAAAAACAAATCTTCAAAGACAAAAAATCCTACTACACTAAGTTCCAGTCCAACCATCCCCAAAACCCTAGGCTTTTTTGGAACTCCATAAACTCACTCCTCAACCCAGGCTCCAAAAATAACCCCTGTCCAGACCTAAGTAAATCTGACCTCGAATTAGCCTCATTATTCAACTCTTTCTTTGTAGAGTCAATATCTTCACGGGCCTTGTTCAGATTTTTGATGTTTCCAGTTTGAGAGGTATGATCCAACCTAACGAAAACTTTTCCCCACAACGACTCATCTCTCAAACATTCCACCTAATCTAAGTCCCCAAATAATTTCCCCCCTATGTTTGAGCTTAAACCTGTCTCCACTAACTACATAAAAGACTTCTATCCAAACTTAAATATTGCTCCAATGCACCTGACAGCATCCCCTCTTCCTTTCTCAAGTCTGTTGCCAATGGTATAGCTCTCCCAATTAGTATCCTAATTAATAGGTCCATAAAGGAATCCTATGTCCCTAAACTATGGCATTCTGCCTTTATTCTTCCTCTCCACAAGGGAGGCAAAAACACTAACATTTCAAACTTTCACCCTCCAATCTCCAAAATCCTAGAAAAATGCATCCACCTCCAACTTATGCCTTTTCTGACTAAAAACCAACTTTTTACCCCTACCCAACATGGCTTCCAACCAGGACATAGCACCATAACAGCTCTACTCTCATTCTTAGAAACTGTCAATCAAACTCGAGATTCTGGGAACTTAGTATCCACAGTGCACCTAGATCTCTCTAAAGCATTCAATACTGTTTCCCATAGGCACGTTCTAAGTCACCTCTAAAACCTAAATCTCTCCCAAAACACTCTTTCCTGGTTCTCAAGCTATCTGTCAGACAGATCTCATGATGTGAAATGGAAAAAAGGCACTCCACAGGGGTCCATCCTCGGACCAATGCTGTTTAATATCTTTATCAATAACTTTCACTCTGCTATTCCTAATGCCAAAGTCATCCAATATGCAGATGACTCTACACTTGTCTGCTCTGCCTCTAACCTCACTGAACACCTATCTAAAACTCAGACTGCCTTCTCAAATACTGAGATCTGGATGTGCCAAAAAATCACCTTTCTCTCAATGCTAACAAATCTAAAATACTACTATTCACACCCTCAAAATATTTCTCTTTTTATAAAAATTCCTTCCAAGTCATTAGCCAAAGCAGCTCTCTGATCTAAGTTGTTCTCTTTGCCAAACTACTCAGTGTAACTATAGACAAACACCTCATGTTTGACATCCATATACAGCAAAATATAAAGAAAACCCACCAAAAACTAGATATGCTATACAAAAACAACCATTTTCTCTCTACTTCTACAAGGCATACTCTGGCCTCCTCTTACCTCCTTCCCACCCTTCTGTATGGCGTCCTGCTACTAACTAACCTATCGTCTTCCATCACTTCCAAACTCAAAAGCTGTTATAACAAAATTTCTAAATTTGCCACCAAAGCCAAACATTCCATTCATCACTGTGTTACCCTCCAATCCCTCAACTGGTTATAATTCTCAAATTACCTGGACTTCCTCCAGCTCACTATAGCACATAGACTAATATTTAATCCAACCAAATGCCCTGCTCTAACTAACATCCTTCCCCCATACACCCTAAATAGAACTCTCAGAGCTGAACCTCAAAACTTAATTACTGCCCACAAACCTAAATGTCCTGCTGGACAACGTCTCCTCTCCTTCTCCTTAGGTAAGAAATGGAACTCTCTCCCTTCCACACTAAGGACAATGCCAAACACAAACAACTTCAAAACTCAGCTTGACACCTACCTCTCTTCCAAATGGAAATGTAACTACATTCTTCCTACCTAGAACTTTTTAACAAAAGCCTCTGGGAGAGTGTCCTCCAGAGTTCCTAAGCATCTTATAGCTGGCTATAACCTTCTATAGCTAATTCCCATATGATCTCTCACACTCTGTAAATATTGTAAATAGCTTTTGACTTTTGAGTTTAACTGTGTGAATTTGTTAAAATGTTATCTCCACGATATTTTCCACTATGGGCAATATTACTCACGCCTTGTATTATTTGATATGTATTTGTACTTGTACTTTTATTTTTATTGGACTGTTATCTTTACTGTAATCTGTTTCATGGAGCTTTTCTTCCCTGGCCTCCACTGAAAATGGGCTCTCTGGGCCCAGTGGACTTCCCCAGTAATCAAACTGAAACCAAATAACCAACAACATTTTCTCCATAACAAAAAAATGCTTTATATTATTGAATAAATTCATGACTAACAAATCATGCACAGGTACACTTCATTCAAAAGAACAGCCCAATTCTATATTACCTGTACATATGAAAAAAATTTACAAAAAATAAAAATGTCGATCTATCCATCCTTCCAGTCTTAAAAGACTAAACTAAATGATCTACAGATTATTATAACATAGAAATCCCATTCATAAAAAATAAAATATGGCAGCACTCCCTATCGTCACTATACAGTAAAGGCTAAAACCAATATATAAATAAAAACATCTACTTACCTCTTTATGATTAAGCAAAATATTCCTTTCCACACTGTTTACCAAACAGTCCAAAGCAACAAAACATACATTAACACATGAAAAGATAAACAAATATAGAAAAAATTGGGCTATCCAGAATTCCAGTTGTATGTCATTTACATCTTGTACTGTATGGAGGGATGGTAATACATGTAAATACTAATTCTATTTATGAACATACACTTTCAATGTCCAGTATTAGTTAAACCTGAGGGGTACTGAACAAGATTTAAATGCTGACAATGTCTCAACCACTGGGAGGAGCTTTTGAAACACTGGTATTCCTTACTTTTTATCTATAGAGTATGCTAAAGAATCCTAATGATATAATTAAAAAAAAATTTTTCTTGGGGTATTGTAAAACTGCTTAAAAAGGGGAAATAAACTGAATGCTTTTCAGCAAGAATATGATACTACACAAATCTATTAACTATTTACATTTCCACATATTTTTCATTCTTATCACACCCCTTTTGTCCTATTTTTTATTTTCGTTCTTCTACAATCTGCCCCACAATACCCTTCCATACATGTACTAGCACAACTTCTCTAGCTACGTCTTTTATAAACTTACTTTAATTTGATGAAACACATTTTTAGTATTAATCTTCATATGATCCAAATACTATTTAACTCTAATTTGAAAGAGAAACTTAATAACAGCAGGTATAACACATGGAAGCCTTACCCTCATCTTCCATTTATTGTTATGCCATAGTCCATAAATCGAATACTCAGCACTGACCATAACTCAGTTACTCCCCCAGTGTATTTAGAGATCATTGATGCATTGATGGATGGCTGACTTTAGTTTGATACTTTAATACTGCGGTGACTTTTGTCACAATATGTTGTATTGTGTGAGTCAGATGAGAGTTTTTGAGAGATTTTTCACCTTGGGGTGCAACCATGGGATTGATGAATATGAATTAAAGAGGTGTAGGGTATGATTTCTTTTGTATTGTCTTAGTATTTTCGACTCCCTGATTTTGATATTAATTTTTTGGAAACCAGAAAGTCGAACAAGTGTGTTTCGATTGCTCATGGATAAACCCACTTGCCCACCTTCTTCCTATGACTTTCCATGCAGAATTAAAACTTTCACATTTCAAATGAAAATACTTTATGTTTTCAGTACATTTTACAACTATTTCCCAGTCAGTACCTTTCACTAATAGCTCTAGGTTTTAAATAATTCCTTAAATTAATTTTCTTCATATATTGATAACCAAGGACCAGATTCCAAATGAAACAAAACAGTATTACAGAGGTCTCCTGATAACAAGTACCGCTTCCCAGAGCTGTCTATAGTGTCCTATCCCTAAAAATATATGAAAGAAGAGGTGGAATACAAGAGATTTTGGCACAGTGAGGTCACTACCTGACCTCCCTTGCTAAATGTTGCAGCTAATCAGATTCCAAAACATTTGGAGTTTTGGAGGCTCATTAGCATTCAAAGGGCATAATGACTGCAGCCAAGCAGGAATTTGTGCTAAATAAACAGAACATCTGTAGATGTCTATAGGATATTGCATCAGTATCCAGGCAACTATGCTGCATATATACCCATTGGAGCCAATGCGAGGAAGAAGAGGCAGGCAGCTTCATCAGATCAAACATCTGCTATCACCAGTCTGCAAAACTGAATGGGAAATCTGTGATATGGACAGTAATACTGGAGTAGCAAATGTACTGGGGGTATAGGACAGAATGTACATGGCCACATTGTAATGTGGGAGTGTTAGCTACAGTACACCAGCCTAGTCAGACATACTAGAATGGAATGGCAGTCATTTCCAGCATTAATATTATACTCTTTTCTATTGTAATACTGCAAGTTTGGGAAGATATCAAGCAGTTTGCTATTGTTTCAGATTATAAATCAAATTCAGAAAAAGCCATTCTTTTCCACTCGCTAATACTTATGATTTTTGGAAATCTATAAATTGGAAGCCTATAAAGGTGACTAACACCTTAAAATGCCTGGGTTGCAGTTTGCTCAGAATAGTATAAACTTTAATGCTATAAATTTATAAAAGCATGGATGTATTTTCAAAATATATTACAACTCTAAAAGCTGAATGATATTACCACGGTTCATCAAATAGTTACTGAAAATCATAATATTCAGTTAAGAACTTCTAAAACTTTCCCCTGGTAAAGAATAACTTAAGGTTTTTGACATTAAATATTTCACTCAAAATGATGTTTTAACAAATGTGAAAGAAGAATAACTTAAGATCAGTTTTTGTTACCATGGCAGACATTGTGATCATTGGTCTTCCTAGACTGTTAATACTACATTATGAAATTCTGGCCAAAAATTATAATCTTGACTTCATAGTAACTTCACAATAAAAAGTGCCCAGTCTGTACAACTTATAATAACTATCTAAGATGAGACTGAGTTAAACCGGGCATATGTGTACTATCATATAAACTCAAAACTATTATGTACTCATCTCATTGTATATTATAACGTCTATAATACTCCCACAAACTGGTTGCTATTTTCCCACCTTTGGTGTGCTGTATGCCATGCAGTCACCCGAAGATGTCAATTTTCCATACATATATGTTGGATCTGTTTCACTTTAGAATTTATTTTCTGTAAAATTGCAGTATGTATTTTCAAACTGTAAATAGGTTACTTGAACTGCTCAAGTGAATCCAAAAGTCACATTTTAAACTTGTATTAATAATGTAATGTAATCTCAAACATGGCTGAAATTTCTAAGGAGTAGCAGTTTTCAATGATGACAACTAAACATTACAATACAATAAATACATTACAATACATTACAGTAACCACATTGATTCACAGTATGCTGTGACTGTAATAGCTGTCATTTTTTCCTTCCCCGGGAAAATTATCTCTCCACACTAGCAACAGATCTTACATTTGCATTGCAAATTCATCTTCATTAGCCCATACATATTTTGTCACTTTACATCATGAAAGGTCTTCATAACATAAAAATGTTGAAATTTAAATTGCAAGTCTTAAATCAGCTTGTAATAAGTCTGCATTCATTATTAATCGTGCCCACCTCCCCTACCAAAAGCAATTAACAACAACAGCTGTAATTTCCTAGCATGTTATGTAAATAACACACCTTGACGTTTAGTTTTGTGTCCTAAGCAATGAGTCCTCCTCCTTCTCTCTCTCTGAAAAAGACTGCTGTCTGGAATGAATTGAACATGTTTGCCATTTCTGTTTTTCACTGCTTTATACATAGTGTTGATCACCACACATACATTTTTAGTCACTACTGTTGCAAGATAACTCAAGAGCAAAATGACATTGTGTGTGTGTGTGTGTGTGTGTGTGTGTGTGTGTGTGTGTGTGTGTGTGTGTGTGTGTGTGTGTGTGTGTGTGTGTGTGTGTGTGTGTGTGTGTGTGTGTGTGTGTGTGCTACATATCTTTTAAGGATTACATCTTAGCCCTTTTTTATGTGTTGTCTTAGTTTCTGCCAATAATTTGTGGTTCAAGCTTAACACTTTCTCCAGTCCTATTCCAGCCTCTTTATTGTTTTATATGTGCATATATATTTATGCTACCGTTGTTCTGTTTGTATTATTTTTTACAAATAAGTATACTGTGCATATTTATAATATAATGCAAATGAAGCTGTTACTTAATTTATTCTGTTTGTTTTCCACTTGCTTATATTTAATTATTGGCTTTGTGGTGACTTTTCCCCGTGCTCTAAGAAGCATCTGGAAATATGCTGTTTTTCTTTTTGTTTCTTTTCTTTTCCTCTCTGTAAAGGGTATCTATCTCCATTTGCTATCCTTAGGACTCAGTCTTCTCCCCAACTTGCCGCAGATGTCCTTTCACCAAGTTTATTTTACTACTTACCTCACAGCTAAAAGTCTCTTCATTTTCTCCCTCCTCCATCTATGTAAACTTCTGTGAAGCTTCTGGCACAGCTTGCTGGAGCATTTTAAATCCTTGCAGCAGTATGGGATATTATGTGTGTCTCATTCTTGGTATGATGGCATGCTTCTGCCCAATTATACATTTTGTTCTGATGGTTGCATGCATGCATTATGTCAAGATATCAGGTAACCAGCAGATTTCCTCTCGGTTATATGCATCGTATGCATCCTCAGAGTGGCTGCCAGTGCAGTTACCCTACTTTGTCCTAACCCAGCAAAGGGAAGTTGTGATGGCATGCTCTGCCTGGACTGCCTTGGTCTGCCCTTTCTCAGCATAGATCAGCAGTGCTGCAGTAGAAGCCTTGTTGGTACACTGGTGGGATGGCTATGAAAAAAAACAACTGCAGCACATTTTTGGTGAAACTCTTTAGTAACTTAGTTAACTGAAGGAATGATTACTGGATGAATATCTCCTACTCATCTGCGTTATACCTGGTCTTGCACACTTTGAGTTTTAATGTGCTACATCTACCACAGCAAAGGACACAGCAATGTTACCAACATTTGAACATTAACTAATAAATAAAACTGCCATAAATGGAAAGAGGCAGGATTGCTCACCATAAAGCTTTTCATTCTCCAGCAGAACTAGCTCACTCTGTAAATTAGGACAGATGTGTACCTATTCCAAATGGTCAACAACCATCCATTACATAATAGCATCACTCTTAAAATAAAAACATAATTAAAGTTATATACCTTATTACACCTTATTATAAATACATCTTTCACAGCCAGGTATACAAAAATGCCTTTAAAATATTTTACTGTTTAATACTATCATACTTTAAGTTTAGGTTTTAATGAAAATGTTAAGACCTTTAGGACCACTTGTATCCATTATCTGCCCCTTAGAGTCAGTGCACTCCAGTTCATTATAGCAATAACCCACGCCTGGGTGTGGGTAATGCTGGATTTACCCACGGTTGGCATGGTTTGGTCACGAGGGCGAAGCCTGAGTGGCCAAACAACGCCAACCGTGGGTAAATCCAGCATTACCCACACCCAGAAGTGGGTTATTGCTATTATACAATGACATTATTTAAGAAAAAAAATAATTACTTTTCTTAAATAATGGCATTGTATAATGCCTCCTTGCTGCCCTTCTGCAGCTGTCTGGTATTCTGCGGCAGTTCTGATGTACTGTGCATGCTTATGCCTACGCAGTACATCAGAGCTGTGGGCAAAAGCAATGGAGAAAGCAAGACCTCCATTGCTTTTTAGTATTTCGCTATGTTAAATGGGTTTAACATAGCAAGACAGCTTTAAAAAAAGCAACGGAAAATCTCCGTTGCTTATTTTAAAGCTGTCTCGCTATGTTAAACCCATTTAACATGGTGAGACAGTTTTGAAAAAAGCAACGGAGAAAGCAAGATCTCCATTGCTTTTTACAAACTGTCTCGCTATGTTAAACCCATTTAACATAGCGAGACAGGTTTAAAAAAAAAAGCAACGGAGAAAGCAAGATCTCCGTTGCTTTTTACACACTGTCTCGCTATGTTAAAGGAGTTTAACATAGTGAGACAGTGTTTTAAAAAAGATTTATACTAATAGAAAAAGTCCGGGCGACTGGACCTTTTTTCCATTAGTATAAGTCGATTTACAACTTGCACGCTGACCAATCAGCGAGCACGTTTTGGAATATTAATGGGGGGTCAGGGTATAATATCCTTGTTAACCCTTTTGTCATTTTATGTGCCTAGCTAGTGCTTCTCGTGCCGAAAACAAAAAGCATGTGCAATCATCTTGAAGCAAAAAAATGTCACATTTTTATTGTTTTGGTCATGAAAGCATATTAATGATGTTTAATAAAATGCTTATATTTAAATAAGCAATACTTACATTTAAATAACTTTTTTTATTTTTACGTCACTGGTAACTGCTCATGCTTTATTGCATTCTATGTATTCTACTACCAAACTTATGTATATATGCTTTTCTAAATTTATTTAACTTTATGGAGCTTTTTTACCCATGTCTCACTGAAAATGGGTATTTATTACCCAGTCAGACTTTCCCAGTAAACAAATGTCAATAAATAAATAATGTGCTTAAGAATTTTAGCGTTATATGATTGTATAATGGATGCTTCTTGACTCTAGAATTTGTATTCATCTGTTTTGTTTGTTTTAACAGACTGAGGAACTTGAGTTAGAAAACAAAAAAAGCTTTGTTGTAAATAAATCACAGATCTTTTATTTGGAACAAAAATTTTTAAACTTTAGATTTATAAAACCTCCCTCCTCTGGTTGCTAACTGAACTCATAAATTTCCAATCTATAATCTGAGAAGTCAGACATATTCCAGTCCTGTGTTACATACTCCTAGAAGTAACCTTCACTGAACAAAGCATTGCTTTTCCTTGATTGGACCCAAACTACAGAAATCACTTCCTGCAAAACTATCTTTCTACTCCAAATTTAAGTCTCAGCTAAAAAGCTCATTTAGTCCATTATACTCATTGTAACTACATTATCTCTGGTCATGTTCTGCAATGCACTAACACTAAATTAACACTGCTTGCTTAATTATTGTGACTTCTAATTTACCTGGATTCTTGACTCTCTGTATATTTCTACCAGGTTTGTGTGTGTGTGTGTGTGTGTGTGTGTGTGTGTGTGTGTGTGTGTGTGTGTGTGTGTGTGTGTGTGTGTGTGTGTGTGTGTGTGTGTGTGTGTGTGTGTGTGTGTGTGCGCGCGTGCACACGCGCAAACAGGCTAATGTACTTAACTGGTCATTATCGCATTTGACTAACCATTTATTGTTTCTGCTGTAGATTAAATGTGCTGTATACCTTGCAAACAAATAATAAAAATAATAAAACATTTTTATATTTTAATTCCACTTTTCATTTAAGGTTAATTTTGATGGTATCTGTTTGGCTGTGGTGGAGTTCTTTCAGTTTGTTTTTGGCTTGCAGAAATAAATATAGGAGAGATACTGCAAGAATGTACCTTTATGCCTGCTATCTTCAACAAAGCTGCTTTGCACAGTAGTTCTAATTCCAGACTACACCCATTTCATCTGGTTTTATAGCCCTTTATGGACAGACTAACCCATTACTTTTAATAGCTGATGACACAAATCTGTCAGTTTCAAACCGTAACATGGATGGACTTATGACTTCGGATTGTAAATCTTTATTTAATTAAGTGGATTAGGCTTTGATTAAGTACAGAAAAGTACTGAGGCACAAATGTTTTTAGAAGTTGTATTTACATAAGAGATTAGTCCCCAGAGGGCTTCAGATTGACATATTGCCTATTACAGACATTGTGAGGCATAAGTAAGTTGAGAAATAGGAAGGTCCCAGTATAATGACTAGGTCACAGCATGTGTGCTAAGAAGTACAGAAACTGATAAGAAGACTTGCCTATAAAATATTGGTCTTATGGTGACTTTGAAACACCATCATGGAAATAAATGTTGATGAGGTAGATGATGAAAGTGAGTACAGTCAGATGTAAGAAAATGATTAAAGAAATGTCTAGAGTCAAGAATGTAATAGCAAAACTTTTGGTGCTTATTTCATGAAATGGCCTGCTTGTATGCAAGTTGTATTTTCATTGTTGTCTGTATTTCCATATACTTGTGGGAAGGTTGTTAAGGGCAGCTACGGCCAGAATCTGCAATTGTTTTGAAAAAAGCTTGTTTTGAATTGGTTCCTTATCATGTTAAGAGTTATTAAAAAAACATAACAGGGTGCTGCACTCCAGAGTGTGTTCCCCTTCAGATGAGACATTAAACCAAATTCTCATCTATTTAAGTTGGTGGTAGCTTAGGTGGATGTAAAAGATCCTATGGCACTTATCAAAAAGTGTAAGGGAAGTTCCCCAAAGCCCTAACCAAATTTTTCCCGAGTAGTGTGAATCCCACCTCAGGTCTCCCCCAAAAAGAGACTACTAGCCTGGTGGGACTAACCCAGTCAACAAAAGAATAAATAAATTAAGAGAAAACTTGATGATCTTGATGGTCCAGCAGCACTGACACCAGCTCAGTATGCTGGAGGTCATGGGTTCAAAATCAGAAGTGATATTATCCTTTCACTTCTACGATTCTAACACTTTGTGTATGTGTGTGTGTGTGGGGGGGGGGGGGTTGTGTTTGAATTTGGAAAACTAAAACTATCATTTACCCATTGTACATAAAATCTGAAAATTATATGCACAGATAGACCGCAATAATATTAAGTGTGGCAGTTTTTATCCTGTTCATATAAGCCTTAATTGGGGTCTGCTGCTAGGAGAATAACTGTGATCGTTGGCACTGTGGAACCAATGGTGAGAATGGAAGGATATCTCCATAATCTGTAATGGAGGTATTTTGGTGTTTTACCTTTCTCTGAGATGCTCTGATCCTAGAGTTGGTATATATAAGTCACACCAGTGGAGGGGGGGCACAGTCACTCATACTTAGTGTGCAGGAGATGATGCCCACCAGCAGAAATGCTTGAAAGGTGTAACAACAAGTTCGGCAATCTAGTGTTTATGAATCACAGTTTTGTTAGAATTCATACCAGCAGGACTCGTACTTCTGATAGGGACCCATAATTGATAATAATCCAAATTAGTACTTACTATAATTTTCTTGTTACATTAGAGATGGAAGCACTAGTGATTGACTGACACTCGGTAGTGATATCATTAGCATGCAACTGGCTGGCTTTTTTTTTCCTCAAAAAAAAAAAATGAAGTGCCAGTAAAAACTGGGATTTTCTCTTCCCCTGCATTGATGTGACCACAGAGATGGTGTGTGTGTGTGTGTGTGTGTGTGTGTGTGTGTGTGTGTGTGTGTGTGTGTGTGTGTGTGTATATATATATATATATATATATATATATATATATATATATATATATATATATGAGTCCCCTTTAGTAGATCAAACGTTTACAAGTTCGAACCACATATGGCCGAGACCATATGTTCAAACTTGTAAAAGTTCGATCGGACTGAATGGAGAGCTCTGTACAGTGCAGAAAGGGAAGATTTCCCATTTCCGCAATGTGGTGCTCGGAGTCTGTATATTTAAGTAAGGGGAGTGTGGGGGTGCAGGGGGTGTAGACCCCCTGCTATAGATGTTTAGTTTTGTGTTTTGTTGTTTTGTTTTTGCTTCAGTGTTCGAACTTTTACGAGTTCGAACATATGGTCTCGGCCATATGTGATTCGAACTTGTAAAAGTTCAGTCTACTGAAGTAGATCCTTGTATATATATATATATATATATATATATATATATATATATATATATATATATATATATATATATACGTACATATGGATTCACTTTATAATCTCGAAATACTGAAATCTCAAATTTCAGTATCTTGACACTTTAAAAGCCAAACATTCACAATACTGAAACCCCAAAAGCATGAAATTCAAAATCTCGACTTTTAAATACACCCTCCACCACGCAAACATACATACACCTGCCTCCCCACACTACAACAAACCAACAAAACACACACAAACACAACAACACAAATACACATACCTACCCTACATATAAGCAGGGGAGAAAGCCACCAGGTGCCCCGCATATAGGGGGCTGCGCTTTCCACACCACCGCTACTTATATATACTAACTCTGAGGTCGCATTAAAAAGGTAAAGGCACTAAATCCACCACTACATAGTCTATATTCCCCTTGCACAAACACACACCACATACATGCAAACACCACCACTCTCAACACTTAGACACTCAAACTCTAACCTACCTACCCTAACCTAAACCTAAAACTTCCCAACACACTCACATACACTCAAATCCCTACCCAAAACCCTTAAAAAAACAGCACTTACCTGAATATCCACATATATCCACACAATGGCAGGCAAACCATATCCCACAGCACGCCGCACCTTACAAACACATCAAATCTCACATACTGTACCACCACAACCAGGAATTCAAGACTTCAAATTCGATCAAGTGCAGCTTCGCTCAACTGCACTTTCAGCACTTTTGTCTCGAGATACTGAAATTCGAGATTTCAGTATTTCAAGATAGTAAAATACTTCCATACATATATATATATATATATATATATATATATATATACACACACACACACACACACACACACACACACACACACACACATATATATAATATATATATATATATATATATATATATATATATATATATATATATATATATAAATACACACAGGGGTACAAAGGGAGAGGGATTGGGATTTTCCCCCTGAAAAATGCTTTTCAGTGTGATGAGCTTTCACTTATTTTGAATCATACTTGAGTGAGACAGTCACAGATGTGCTGCTCTCTTTTCAGGGAACCCTCCAGATAATTTATTTTTCTTTTATCAGCAACCTTATGCTATGCATAAGATTACAAAAATATAAGTTGTAAAAACAAATTACTTGAATCCATTAAGAAACACATATGAGGAAAGAGCGAATGTAATATAAGAACAGAAGATGATGACGTGGTCAAATGATGCATAACAGGCCACTAAGTACCTGTATTTAGTGTAGACATTAGGCTGACTCAGGATAGTGGGAAAACATTAGTATATATTGATGAATGGCACATAATTTATACAGAATGTCTTGAAATTGAAAGGAAGCCCTTGCATCAAGGAAATGTTTTTTTCATCCAAGAAAATATTTAAATCTAAGCATTATGTAATGTGTAATACTATATGCAGCTTTATGGTGCTGTGCTAGTTTTTGTGTTGGGAAAACTATCTATTCCTTGGTAAATGATTTAGGAAACATTTGGATGACATTAAACACAAAAGAGATTATAGTTCACTATACTATCATGGCACAGTATGACTTTAGGCAGATTTTGCTTGTATTTTTTAGCAGTAAACATGGCATATAATAGAGAAAGTGCGGGTTGAATACTGATCTGCTCTGCAAAGAACAAAGTTAGCAAACAATTCTGCATGTAAATGGCCCCAAACATATCACTTAGCTTTTTTATTAAAACCAGTACTTAAAGCAAGAGGTTTTACACATTTAAAACATTCTAAATGTATTGCATTATATTACTTGGTTGTGGAATATATATTTATAAACTATGCCTATATACTTCTAATTACTTATTTTTTCAGTGTGATGGCATTCTTTCATTGATGTTTGTTGACTATTAAAACATAGGCATGTCTCGTCTGGTCACATTAACAGTCTAAGGAATTTCTTCTGGCAAACTAAAAGCTTTACCATGTATAAACACCGTTTTTATTTGGAGTTTTAATGCACCATTTTCAAATACAAAAAATATGTACCAAACCAGCAAGGTATGTACTAATGGGTTTACCAATAATTAACACAAACTATCTTCTGTAAAAAAGGAAGGCATTCCATTAGAATTTGGGATATGACATTTTGTGGAAGAATTATATTATGCAGCCAGAAACATTATGCAGATTTTTCTTCTGGCAGTTTGTGGTAAGAAAAATGAGTCCAAATCCTGTTTAGGATAAAAAGCAGACATTGTTAGTGGTTTGAAGCAATGTTCACATCCTAATAAAACTAAATTTTCTTTCTTGGCCATCACATAAACATTTTATGTAATATTTAAAAGTGGCTTAATAAGAAAACATCTAATAATGAGTCTGAGTTAAGGAATTCATTCTAATTCTCCTCTAGTTACTGTAACCTGAGAGTCTATGAAATCCACTCTTACAAAAGTAGTTTCACAGAAGGTTGTAGTTTAATTTGCAGATCTGTCACCAATTTAAACCAGTTAAAGCACAGTTTTGGAATGTCAGATATTTAATTTTACATAAGCCAGTGGAAATAGCAAATACATTAAAGAAAGAAAATTGGTAAAAATCATTTAGTGCATGGAGTACCAAGTTTATGCTCCAATACTGGGAAAAAGATAAACTTATTAATAATTTCCCCAGTGTGAGACTTGATCATAGCATTTAGGGATACTTAACAAAAGTTTGATAAGTACCCATAAATACTGCTACAATCAGATATCATGCTATAGACTTTGGTGGTTGGGAAAGAACAGTGGCAAAAGGTAAAACAGCCTTTAAACTTCAGTCTACCAGACTTATAAACAACATGCGTAACAGAACAAAGTGCCTAACAGATTTTAAGGCTCTTTGTGATTCAGAGTGGCACTTTGCTTCTCCATGCTGTACCTTTGAGAGTGACAAAGTATTTTACACTCCATCACTTTTTTTTCTATAACTGGTAGCACATGGAGCAGATAATTCTCCTTGCAGAACAAAGAGTAATGATCATAACCAGTTCTGTTCTCGACATGGATACCGATACCAAGATTCACCTCTTAAGCTTCACTCTTGAAGTGAATTTCTTGGTATCCATGTATCAAAACATATAATGTGTATGTTATGATCAGAGAGTTGATCATTCATTATCCTCTATATTTCTGACGTGTAACCAACTAGTTGTTTATACGCATTGCCTTGAGTCAGCTTCTGGGGTCAGTGTAACAAATATCAAACTATTTCCATGCACAGAATTGGTTTTCTACCTTTCAATACTCACTTCAAATGTGTTATCATCACCACAGTAAGAGAACAAAACAGTGCACTTCCAATTCAGTGACAAGCATAGCCTTTTATTTAGTTTTCCATGCTAAAATTCTTGGTTAGTTGATGACTGTGCCTACTTGAAGATGAATGCCATTTATAATGTATGAGGTGGGAGCTAATGTTTGCTGAATGCTACTATACTGCACTTTTTTGTATTCAGTTTTTGGTATACCAGGTGTGTGCATGTTCCAGCCCTTGGTGGAGTTGTTTAGTATCAGTGAGTGAGTGGATAGTAGAGCCCAGCTTACAGACATCAGTAAATTCAGTCAACACCCTGGGATATAGGCATGTTGTTGTTTGTCTTTCGGCTTTTCCCGGTTAGGGGTCGCCACAGCGGAACTCCAGTCCGCTAATGATTGGCAGTTGGTTTTTATGGTGTCGAGTTGCCAGTCCGACGCCCAACCTTCAACGAAGGTACGCTCATTCAACGCATGTCTTTTGAATTCCCACTCGACTGCAAGGAGGACATGCAGACTTCACACAAAAGGCACACCCAACCCAAGCCGAGAATCGAATGGGAGAACCTCTTGCTGTGAGGCAACAACGCCACCGCTGCGCCACCGCAGAATTTTTGGGATATAGGCATGAATGCCTGAAAAATAAATGTCAAACAGGAGAGAGCCCAGCACTGTTCTTTGCAGTATCCCATTGGTTACAATTTTACATTAAGAAAAGGTACCTGCAGCTTTTTCAACCTGGGATCTATTAGACATCCAATTTGCAATCCAATGGACAATGTAAGGGTTCCCACAAAATTTGTATAATTTTTCAATAATACCAGCATGGGGAAAAGTATCAAAAGCCTTGGACAACTTAAGATGAGCAGAGTGCACTGAGTGACCTTTGTCCACATCCTCTGTAACTTTTTTAAACAAGCTTACTAGGCTTAGAAGATAGGATCTGACCTTAGGAAAAATCAAACTGACTAGGGTTTAGATCAGTTAAGATGCTTATGTGTGCATAAAAGAGTTATGCTATAATAAATTCCATAGCATTGCATATAAGGCTGGCAAGGCTGATGGGTCTATAATAAACTGAATCTTCACCTGGACCATCCTTGTGAAGGGGAATCACAGTGGCTGCTCTCAGGCCTCTCAGGCATTAGGCACAAACCATGTGGACAGACTGAGGTTTAAACAGAGACTTAGGGCACACTTGGCACTGATGATAAAGTAGCCTGGTATGTATTCTGGTCCAATGGAAGTGTATTTTTGTCTATGACAGGGATTTTAAGACTTGTTCAAGAAACCGGTAGGTCAAGCGCTTTCGTCTAATTAAAAGACTTCTTCAGAACTGCTTTAAAAAACAAAAACCAACACTTAAGTACATACATTCAAAAAGTCATGTGATGTCAATATCTAATGAAAAAGAAACACTGATGAATAATAATAATAAAACACCGTTAAGAAATAATTAAATGCCATACTCTATAAATTTCCTGTACCATATGAACAAAAGTGGGTACTTTTCCATTATCGGGGCAACAGCTGTAATGCGATAGCATGCGCACTCAAAGATCGCACAGCTGTTAGCCCTGAAGCGGTTATTTTGAAAGAGAAAAAAAAGACATGAATGTGTTGCAATGTTTGTCTAGTTTAACAGAAGTAATTTGACATATCAGATTAGTACACAAGCAGAACCACAACATGTACGTGCACATAATGTAGCCTTTTTAATTGATGATGGGGAAGTACCAAATCCCGTACTAAAGCATTCAGTGAGCTAAATGTAAAAAGACAATTTTAAATGCAGCTCAAGCACTAAGCACAACATCCATGATGCAGGCATTGAGATCATAGCTAAACATTATCTGCAAGTAACACATCGATTCTGCAATGGGTTGGATGCAATGGGTATGCAGAACACTTGTCGTGCTTGGGATCGCCATGACAGATAAGGAAGTAAAATAAAGACTTTGTGAAATAAAATAAATGAGGAGACACTGATGAACCTGGAATGTTTGTAAATTGTTACCTTGTCATTTGCTATATGATACTGCATGCTAAAATAAGAAAGCCTATTTTAATCAGATTTTAGCTAAACACATTTAAAAAATCTTAGAACTGGATAATGAGAGCTCGGAGGCTGAAAATAAAACATTTTCATAACAATATTGTCATAGACTGGCTTGAGCCAATGCAGTTTTTTTTTCATTTTGTAGAAGCACAAAGCTGCATGTACATGGCAGAAGGTTACACTGTGCTAGAGGCATGTGCTGTATTATTTCTGGTCATGGTTAATGGGATTTCACTTTGAATGACACAAGTAGGGGTGTAAAGGCTGTTGAAATCTGGGCCCATGTACTTAAAGGACAATGCGGTTATTTTTTCACTACTGACCGCAACTTAGACAGAAGCTGTGATGTGACTGTCGTACAAAGTTTTACTTTTAATTGCATGAAATAAAGTCCCACATCAGCAGCGGTATGATCTTTGCAAGTGCATGCTAACATTCCAACTGCTCATTAGAGATGTTGCCCTGATAACGGAAAAGTACCCAAAAGTGGAAAGAACATATAAAAAAAACATAAGCATAAAACACATAAAACAAAGATCAGCAGTGTTTGTTTTTCATTTGATATTGACATCACATCACTTTTTGAATGTATGTACTTAAGTGTTGTTTTTTTGCTTTTAAAGCAGTTCTGAAGAAGTCTTTTAATTAGAAGAAAGCACTTGACTGCTGTGTTTTTGTGCAATAAAGTTGTTTGCTGGTCACCCTACCAGTTTCTGGGACATCCTTTTTATTGTTTTTGGTATTTGTTTCAATTGGTTACTGGTTATTCTAAGACTTGTTCCAAAGATATTTCAGGGGAAACTAAATTTTCAGGCATAGTGGTGGCAACAATGTGGTTAGGTAGATTAAAGTTAGCAGTAAACTTGTCTGTCCTTGGGACATAATATGTTATATTATCGTGGATGAGCTCAAAGCATTGTTGTACACTATTACTTGATTTCCTAACATAACTGAAAAAAAGATTTGTGGTTTCCTTTGGTCTCTGCAGCAACTTTAAGCTTCTACTCTGATTTACATTTTCTAATAGTGCTCTTAAGTTCCTTGATGGCATGTTTTAATGTGGCTTGAGGTAAGGATATGAGGATATTTTACAACGTTTCATTATTTTTCTTCATTCATTATACAGTTTATAAATGCAGGAGTTCTGCCAGAGAGTTATCCCTGAATTTACAATTATATTTACGGTAGGGGAGTACTGATTTTTCTATGTCTCTGTTTAGGTATTGGTAAAGTTGGAGGCAAATAAACCAGACCTCTTTTTGCAGGGGATTACTGACATTTTGCCTTGGTCTTCTATATGCTGAAGTAAATTTTCCCTGCTGAAGTCTCTTAGGATGAGTTCATTTGGTACTGGAGTGGTACCACTAGACCTAACAGAGAAGAAACCGATTTACGGTCATTTTTAGCCAGGAATGAGGGGATATGGGGTGTAGTACAGGTAGCAGTTAATTGGGTAAGGACTGGATCAAGGATATTAGAGCCTCTAGGAGGTAGTTTTACAATTTGATCCACTGCAAAGTGAAGAAAATGGAGAAAATATCCATTTTCAGAGGTGTAAGTATGCTACCCACTGCTTGGATAATTGAAATCTCCTAGCAAGAAGGTATTTGGTTTGCTATTTAACCCTACAATTATGTTAAAGCAACTTCCACCATCTTTGGGGATGTTGATAGGAATCTGTACATAGCAATGAAGTAATACTTGGTTTTGTTAAGGGTGATTTGGATCTCTAGAAGCTCCAGGTTAGGGTTGTGAGTAAATTCACTTGAGATGATGGTGTTTCTGAGAACTACAAATAGTCCCCTACAGTTACCCACGGACCTGAAGGAGTGATAGGCACTGAACCGTGGCATAAAAGGAAAGTGGTCTTTGAACGGAAACCAAGTCTCAGAAACTACACAAATATAAATGTACTCTAATTGCAGGAGGGAGTCATGTTCTTGCATCTCTTTTAAAAGTAGCCTCCAGAAATATCTAACACAGAGCCCAGTGCAAATGCAAGAGTTCCCTTTTATTGAAAATCAAGTCCTGGTCATGCCATCTTGAACCATTAACTACTAAATGACTATTTACTATTGACTGCTGTTAATCTTTAGTGGATAGTATATAAATAATTAAGGTGAAAGAATTCCTAACATAAGCAAAAAAAAATAGGGTGAAGGAATTCTTATCTTATAATGAGCTCACAGCATGCATCAGTATTACTATCCTCGACTGATATCTAAACAACCTAATAAAAAGTGATATAATTCATCATTTTAATAAAAAATATGTGGTGGTGTGGTGGCTTCCTGTACAGTCTCTTATATAATTCTGCTTGTTTCATTGTGATATATCTTCCAGAGCTTGCATTTTAATACTGATATTCTTTGCCTTGAGTTCAGGCTGTGCATAAAAAGTATCCTTTGGATCAGTGACCAAACTGTTTATCATATACGTAATTAATGAAAAACTAAACCTACCCAGCGTCTCCTTTTAACATGGCAAGAATGTGTTCACAGTAACACGATAAACTATACAGTATTCATAGATTACACCTAAAACTGGGGAACAATGATGACTATCATAAGTCAGTACTAGGCTAGCTGTCCTTGTGGGTCATTTTACGCCTAGACAATCTCCCTCAAGGATGAGAATCAAACTCTATATATTGTGTCTGTAAGGAAACAACTCAACCATTATGCCAGTTAACAACTACACAAACAGTTGCATATCTAATCAGTATAAGCCTGGTAATGGCATTAATACTTTAAGTAGGCCAAATAAGTAATACAAAAGCTTACTTTCATGTAATGGCACTCAATTATGGAAATATAAGATTTAGATAAACTATAACACCCTGTCTGCTGGGAATACATATTAGTCAGTGAGAAAAGGCTTTTAAATTGGATAAGAACAATTTTGAAAGTAAATAAACTGAGCTACGAACAGTCACAACATTTTTGATCTTGTATATTATTAGATATAAAAGGTAGATTAATAGTATTGGTACAATTTTTACTCAAGAAGTTAAATTTCTGCATTTAAGTATGGAGTGAACCAATATATTTAACTCTTATTTTTCTACTATCAGCAAGCAAGCAGAATGTTGCAATCAGGTATCCTGAATTAAAATAAATGGTGTTGTCTCTTGTCCATTCTTTACAACTGAATTAGTTAGTACATCTATGTCTGATAAAAGATAACTATAGTCCAGGACCAGACAACTTTTCAAACTTGTTTTTAGATCATGCTGTCTAAGACTATGATTGCTAACCTTACCATTTTGTTTAACTTGTTATTATTTTCAAGTGTGGTTACCATGTCATGGAAATTGGCTGATGTTGTACCAGCTCATAACAGGGGTGCTTTTGATATAGTTAATAATTGTAGACCTCTCAGTTTAAGTTTATTAGTTGAACAATGTATTTCAGCTATTATTGTGGACAACAGCTAAGTAAGATCATTACTGGAAGTTTTCCAACATGGTTTTACAAGGAACAGGTCCATGTTTATTACCAATCTAGTAGATGTTATGAGCCTGTCAGTACAGCAAACCAAAAATTTGAACAACAAACTTGTAAAAAATAAAAAAGAGAGAATGATACAACTCAAGAAGCCACTTTATTTATATGTTTAGCGCTTTTGTCAGTATTATACTGACTTCATCAGAACAAACAGAATGCACACAACCCACCCATTATATACAATCCCATAGTCACATGATAAAACAAATTCTTCAATTAACAACTAATTAAAACCTTAAAGTTAAAACTCTAGTATCCAAACATACCAAAAAACATAAATCCTTATGAAACACTTCATATTAACCTCATATATAATATAAATAAATACATCAGATCTTTTTACATTTCTATATATAATAGAACAATATTAAAATAAAATCCTTGTGACTTAAATACATATAAAATAATTATAATATAATAATAATATGAATATTTTATTTTAAAAAAGACTTACTTGAAAACATTTCATATGGCTAACTCAGCTTTCAATTTTAGTAAGCGACTAATAGATACAGTTTCATTCAGACCTTGGGGGGGGGGGGAGTAGCATTACATACTAACTGCCAGTTTAACTTCTTATACTCTAAATATAAGTCCGAAGGTCCACCCCTCTTTCCTAAGTCTACCTTATCAATAGCTATACATTTAAATGTATGTGTGGTAAATTGTCTAATATGCTTTGCCAATGCATTATTTTCATCATTTTTGAAATGTCATATTGATGTTGGTAGAGATTCCTTTTCTAAATTTTGTTTTTGCCTTGCCAGTACAGAATCCCTCACATTCCTGGCACTTATAGGTTCATAGGTTCATAGGTTCATACTAGGCTATCTGCCCTATGGCATTTATAAGCCTAGCCAGAATGTGTTTGGCTTTTGCCACCCATTTTAAATTTATTTTGCTATGCCCTTTTTTGAGGTTAGTATACTGTGCCTCTGTCTAACAGTGACACAGAAGTAATACCCAGGGTAAACCTACGATCCCCTATCCACTCATCAAGATTCCTCTTGAAGAGAGCCAATGAGGGACTCTGCCTAACCTGGACTGGGATTTTATTCCAGAGTGAAGGGAGCCTCTGGGTTATGAATCTGTCCCTCCAGCATGTCCTATTTATTTCAGTGCTGAGGTTCAAGTCTCTCGAGCGCGTAGCTCGATGGGATTTGGATTTTCTGAGGTGCAGCATGTCCATTAATTCCGGGTTGGACATGGCTTTATACGTCAGGCACAGATCGCCTCTGAACAGGTGGTATGCCACTGAGTAGAGCTGGAGTTTCTTTAACCGGGCAGCATATGGCATCTGTTTGAGCCCTTTGATCCTCTTGGTGAGGTATGTTTGAGGTCTTTCCAGTTGCTGCAGGTGTCTGGTAAGGTACATCCCAAAAGGGGCATTGTACTCAGTTATGGGCCTGATGAGGGATGAGTAAATAGGCACGATGACCTCCCCTGATCTAGATGTGAATCCCTTCATGATTAGGTGGGCTATATAAAATGTTTTTCTAACCACTTTGGCCACGTGGCTGTCAAATGAGAGATTGCTATCAACTTGGGTCCCCAGGTCCCTAATTACTTCTTCTGTACTTAATGGATTACCACCTATGTGGTAATTTGTGGGCACTTTGTTTTTGCCAAAGGGGATGACTATACACTTTTTGGCATTTAGCTTGAGGCCATGGCTCTGGCACCAGTTGTCTGTTTCTATGAGGCCCTTTTGGATGATGCTTGTGTCAGCTGGAGAGTCAATTATGGTGCCCAGTTTGCAGTCATCTGCGAACTTGGTCAGCCACAGTCCTTCAGTGTTGGCCTGTACCTCTGAGAAATATATACCAAACAAGAGAGATCCCAGGACTGAGCCTTGTGGGACACCACTTGTAACTGGTTTGGAGTCTGACATGGCTCCAGCAATTCTAACCATGTGGGTTCTGTCCTTGAGCCAGTTTGCAATCCATCTAGTGACATAGGGGTTTATATTTAAGCTGGTGAGCTTATCTATAATGCCCGAGTGGGGTATTGTATTGAAGGCTTTTGCGAGGTCCAGGTAGGCTGTGTGGACCACCTTCCCCTCGTCAATGGCCTTGGTGACTGTTTCAAAGAAATCAGCCAGGTTTAAGAGGCAGGATCTGCCCTTAACAAAGCCGAACTGGGTAGGATCCAGTGTCTGTAGGTCCCCAATATCTTTATTTATGAGGTCCATGATGATCCTTTCCATAGCTTTGCAGACCAAGCTAGTCAGGCTTATGGGGCGATAGTTTCCAGGATCCGTTGAGGCACCACCTTTATGGAGAGGGACCACTGTTGCTGTACGCCACTCTTTGGGCACATATCCTGTAGTAAGGCTGAGAATGAACGGTAGTTTTATGTTTGGGTTTAGCTCTTCTTGGAGTTCATGTAGGATGCAGCCCGGGGCACCGTCTGGTCCCATTGATGCTGTGTTTTTTGCTTTGGAGAGGGCAGCTCTTACCTGAGCATCTGAGATGTCAGGGGGCAGCACTCTGCTGGGATAGATATTTGCCCTTTTGGTGGGGGGGGGGTAGTTTGCGCTGAACCTGTCAGCTAGGATGTTGGCAATGTCTGTGGGTTCGGTGTATTTTTTGTCATTTTGGACTAATTCTGAGCATATCTGGGAATTACCACCCAGGTTCCAAACATAACTAAAGAAAGCCTTGTGATAATCCTTAGTGTCATGTGCAATTTTTCTCTCGAAGCTGGCCTTAGACAATTTTATGAGTGCCCGTAGTTTTTTGCTAATACTGATCAGTGATGCCTTCCCTTTTTGGGATTTTGCTCTATCATTTAGTAGCTTCCTCCTTCTATTGTATAGTTTGTTTATGGCTGGGGTCCACCAGACAGGACGTCTGCCTTTGGAGGATTGGGTCTTGGTTTTATTTGGGATCACATGATCCATGCATTCCTGAAGGTGTTCATAGAATGTGTTTATAAAGGATTCTGTGGTCTGGGCCGTATTTTCCACAGGCTTCCACTTGGCAAGATAACCACCCCCTTACTTTGATAGTTGAAGTTATGCCTAAGAACTATGTTTTTCTTTTTGATTGTCACCTCTGGTTCCTCTAAAATGAGCTTACATTGCCTACATTGGCCACATTTATTTCATCCGTCCTTCCTGGCTTAAACTAAATGGTCTTTCAATAATGTTTTTTAGATACCTGTCCTTCTTATAAACTATGGCTGGTTCTTGTCCAACTTTTTTTAAACAGTCCTCCTCTACTCTAAACACATTCCAGTATTGTTTTATAATATTTTTTATTCCCTGGCCTGAAAATGTATAAGGCAAAATAAGGGCTTTTTGAAACTTCCTCCCCTCTATCTTGGAACCAATATCACTTGTTTTGTTCTGAGCTATAACATTACCTAGTAATGGGTAAAAATACCCCTTCTTGTCTTTTTCTTTCTACTTCACTAAAAATTCCTTCAAACATATCTCTCGGATAACCCTGATTTTCTAACTTACCCTTCAACTTAAGACATTCATCAAAAAATATGTCGTCATTGCTTACATTACTGGTAAGTCTCACCACTTGTCCCTTTACCAATGATCTCTTTTGGTGCATGGGGTGGCAACTATCAAAATGCAGGAGGGAATTAGAATATGTTGGCTTCCTATATATATATATTTGACTCAAATGTCTTAGTTAGCCTATTCTTCCTTACCGTAACATCCAAATAAAGAATTTCCTCCTCCTCTACTTCCATGGTAAACCTCAACAAATTAGTACTAGTATTCAAATAGTGAAAAAAAAAGGTCCAGTTTGTCCCTATCTGCGGTCCAAAAAATTACAATATCATCCAAGAACCGACCATATAATGACCAGCAAGTAGCATATTCAGAATTGAATATTACTTGGTTCTCCCAATGAGGTAGTACTAAATTCACAAATACAGGTGCACATACCACACCCATTGCTACTCCCTTTTTCTGCCGAAATAACTGATTTTCAAAGACAATATAATTGTTTTCCAATATAGCTTCCATAAGGGATCTAATAGTAAGAATTTTGGTGTGTTCAAGTTCCGATTTTTCACAAAGGTACTTATAGAACAACTCTAGTATCTCACAATGTAGAAAAACTGAGAAAGTGGAAGTTCTTATCTATGGATAAAGATAGCAAGATACAAGCAGTAAACGCATCTTTAGAACCTTTAGTTTTATACATGGATTAGGCATATTTTAACAACACTAGAAGAAGTTGCAGATAATAATTAATAAAGAGTTGAAGAATTTTACCTGGAAGGTGAAGAGGGCAAGAATCAAGTAGGATACCCTGATCCTTCCAAGAGAACAAAGTGGTTTAGGATTGCTTGATTTGAATGGATATTTTAGTGCTACAGAGTTATAGCTCTGATACATAACAAAAGCAGAAAGCTACTATTCAAAGTGCAAAGGGATGATGATGGTGAAGCAAGGTAGAAATTCAAGAAATAAGGAGAGAGCGGGAGTTTAGATGCAGATCCTTAAGGAGAATAACAATAACCATACAGAATATTATATTCATAAAGTAGCAGAAAATACTCTAAGAAGTAAGCAAACACGGAAATGGAGAATGGAGAGTCTGCAGATAGGAATGACTCTAATTAGGGGTATGGAGAATAAACAACAGAGAGCTGGAATTTACTGGAGGAAACTGGCAAAGGAACCAAGGTATTAGGAACAAATAATTAGAGAGTGAAAGATAAAAGAGGCCAAGAAGACATTTGGACTGCTGGCTAAAGATCACCTTCCCTATCAGGGTTTGATATCAAAGTATAAACAAAGGGAAAGTGAAAGACCAGCACTGGTATTTGTTCTACTTGAATCTAGAAAAGGAGCTGCTGTTAGAAAAGGGATAATTAGTAGGGCATATAAAATATTGAGCAATAAATACGGGAATCAATCAGAGGAGGTTAGAAAAGATTGAGAAGAGAGCCTGAGTAAACAATTCACAAAGAAAGAATTAGAGGACATATGTATGACTCCCAGATAGGCAACAAAGTCTAGAAGGTTTAGAATTTTTGCTTGGAAATATTTGATTAGGTATTTTTATATCCCAAGCAGACTCCAAAGAATTCTTCCTAAGGTAGAGAGCAAATGTTGGAGGTGTGATGGGGAAGAAAGAGATAACTGGGGAAGTATATTTTGGCAATGTAATGAGTTGGCAGACTTTAACAATTCCCTACAGACTACTCTGTCAGAAATACTGGGTGAACAAATGAGTGTAACTAAGGAATTATTTTTTCTGAGCTGTCTGAAGTACATAGACATAATTACACTTTGTTAAATTTAATTCTGCTGGCTGCCAAAAACACAATAACAAGAAAATGGAAATCAAAGTTTAAAACAACCATATTTGAAGTAGTGAATACTGCAATAGGGATAAAAGAACTAGAAATGGGATATTCAGAAAACGGTGAGGGCAAATAACAGAAATAAATGGAAATTCTGTGAATAATACATGCAGGAAAATGTTTTGGAGGAGGAATGAGGTTTAAGGGAAGGCAAGAACTGACCGACTTATGTAATGCTGGATTGATTAAATTGTACAGAAAACTTTATGATGTTTGTAACTGTGAACGTGTCAATGTGATTTGTTTTCTTTTACATAAATGTAAGTTTGCCTATGCCACAAGTGAGAATTCAATAAAGGTATTTAAAATTTTAAATTTAGACACAGATAGCAAAATCCCAAGCTATAAGGATAGTGGAATTAATTATAAGGACTTTCAGTTTAAAGATTCCTGATTTTTGGTTAAATTGTTTGTGATATATGTAAGACCAGTGACCAAACATAATTATTTGTCCCGCAGTTACAGTAAGTATAACATGTTTATTTAGGAAGGTACACAGTGAAAGTTTACTAAGGTAGTACCAACATCAGACACCTTCCTTATGCTGTAAGATTTGAGTACATTGGTCTTTACTCAATTAAGTATGCATGTAAGTGGTAAACTGTATTTTGTTTTTAAGGTCTTTATGATTAGGAATTTCATCTACCTATGGGCATTGAGAATTTAAATGTGCCACAAGGAATGCCATTACACTTTCAAAATTAAGATGTGTAGAACCTCATTAATATTTAGGTACATTCCCTTTCATGATTATCTTGTGGAACAGGCTTTACATATACATGCAACAAAGTTAATCTACAACAGCTTTTAGAAATTCTGTTTTGATAATTGGATGGGGTATCTAGTTTATTCATTAACAAGACAGTCTGCAATTTAATTGGCTTCCTAGCCCCTAGACAGTCATTTTGAACTATGATAACTTTGAGAACATGAGGCATATGCCACTACTCATGCATCAGCTGTTTAGATTACTTTTTCCAGTCCACATGAGCTCATAAAAGACTGCACATTTACCCTGTCGATTACCTGCATTCTGCACAGTGTCTTAAGTACATGTATAATGCTGCGCTGGTACTCTTGTCATTACAAAATCCTCACTGGGAATCTATAAATAGGGCATGTTTTATAAGGTAGACCTAGAATCTGTGTAACAACAATCTTTGTCGAATGCGGCCGTATTGCAAAACTCATATATCCTACTTTCTATATGTATTCTTGTCTCTCAAATGTCTCATTTGTGGTGTTTTCTTGAATCACTTCTTCTCATTTTTGCTCATATTGTTTCTTCATAGCTACTCTTCTATACAAGGTACACACCTTTCATGAATAAAGTTTTTCCTCAGATTAGTTTAATATAGCTCTTTATCATATAATTGATTGCTCATACCAAACAATGTATCTTGCATTATATAATACATAAATAATGAAGTTTCTCAGTTGCTCTTCATATGAGTTATGGCTGAGTCATCCGATAGTCTTTATAATCCTTTCAACCACCACCTTTACCCTATTAATGCCACTGCAGAAATGCAGGCTCTATAACTGGACATTGGATTTCAAATTAGTCCCATGAATGAATGATACAGAGACACTTGATTCCTTTATTTAGTTTAGACACATCTTTCTGTCAGCCGTCAGCATGATACTGGCTCTTGTAATAGCTGTGACATATTTGTCACTAGAATATCAGATTCATTAAAGTCAGTTTCTGACTTTGCATACACCACTACCTTTAAGAAATTATGTGACCTCTGTGTTTGCCCCAAGTACATTATTGTGTAACAGACAACATTTTATACATCTCATTATATGCACATATGTGCCCTTCTTTCCCACTGAAATATAATTTCTCCTTGATACATTATACTGTAAATAATGACTATATAAATCAAATTTGTTCATAATGCTTTATTAGAAGCTGTAACCCAGCAGCAGAGCAGCTGAACCGACCTGCTTTGGTACACTCATTTATGTGTTACTTCTAATGGCACTGCGGTGACTGTGCTGAGATTCTTTTCTTCCTTGCTGCATTATGAGTTATTACCAGCCATTAAAAGTAATTAGTGGGTTTTAACAAATGGCAGCAAGCAGCTGGGTAGGTCAGTCACCTATTTTCAATGCAAGGAACTTCAGCATTCTGTGGCAGACTAAAATAAATATTCATTTTCCCAGAGATAGCTGAGATAGTTAATTCCATTCCCAAATGTTTTACAAGAGCCTCTTGTGAATGTGCAGGTTATTGTTTGCAGTCCACATTTTGTGATTACACTGCATTTTAACACCAAAACATAGCCTAACATAACTTTTCATTTCTTAATTCGTGCATATCTTCTTGGTAAGGCATGATGTTGTTAACACTGTGAAACCAGACAATGCCCTAAAACAACACTTACAGTTTCATTGTAGAAGTCAGTATTTAATGGGAGGTGCCTACCCATTAGTTACTACTAGGGTGATATATCTTTAGAGGCCCTCCATATTAATTTGTTTCCATATTCAGAGCAAGTTAGGAGGATGCATGCAAAAACACTTCACAAGTGAAAGGGTCAGCCAGTTCCAGGCAGACCTCTCAACCTCTTAGAGCAACAAATCTGGACAAAGCCATAAATAAAAGTTGGACAAAGACCCAAAAATAGGGGTACTTTTTAAATATTCCTCTTACAAACTTATACAGTTGATAGAATAAAAGGTTCTGCATTAGCATGTATTTTCTGAAGGGTATGAAATCTGAAATTCAAATGTCTATCATTATTTTCTAACTTCAATATTTAATGATTTGCCATTAATTTGCCAGAAAACCGCAATTTTATGAAAAACAGACCAAAAATATGAGGGAAAAATCTGGACATTATGAGAAAATCTGTACAGTTGAGAGGTATGCTCCAGAGTAATATTTAAAGAAAAGGTTAGATCAAAGCATGCATTCACTTCTGAATGCTTTAGCCTGAATTTATACTACATGCTAAGTGGTCATTTTGTGTCATATATCATTTCTGGAACAAGGAGCTGAGGATCCTCCCTAAAGCTTGTGCAGCATATGTTTGCAGGTTGTACAACTTCATATGAAGATATACAGCTCCTGTATTCAAATGAGCATAGCCACCATGCCATGTCAAAACGTACAGCAGTATGTTGATCTGGTTACATCTATATGTGTTGACAAATATGGCAATGGTATTACTGCACAAGTAGAATCCTCCAGTCTTCTTTTGTCATTTTATGCTATATCCTAAATATTATTTCTAGACTACAGCACCTTTTCTGAGTTCAACTGTTATTTTGCTGCATAACATTTGTTTTATGTGGCTTATGTTCTCCTGCCTCTCAATCATGAATCATAACAAACTGGCACCCTACACTTTCTAACCTGAGCACCATAAACAACTGGCAGAGCTTTTCTTATGTCTTTAATCCCATCTGTTAGATAAGTGTCACCTATGTCAGTACATGGTATTATATGTGCCAAGGTGTAGGTCAGTTAGAACTGGCCGCAGCAGAATGAAGAGGGTCATGCCACTCACTGTCAGGCAGTAGAATCTGGTGGGTGCTACAGCATTATCTGGGGACCCAAACATACCCCAACAAATAAACAAGACTTGCTGGTGGAGCAGTGTACTAACTTGACATATTCCCAGCCAGTGGAATAAATTATCTCTATAAGTCAAATAAAGTACTGCTTTGTCTACCTTTAAAGCTAGTCTTGATGATTAGATGGGAATACACAATTTTGCACCATGGCTATCATGTACAGTCTTACTCAGTTTGAGAAGTGAACACTATTAATACTTGAAAAGGGAGACAAGAACATGTCTACTTATGGTATAGATGGCTAGACATCTTATAGTGATAGTTTGCCTAGTATTGTTCATGTGTTCTTACCATCCTGTGTCTGAATCTACCTACTAGAAAGAGTGAGCACACATCTCTGCTAGCCTATATCGAAAGAGATACAGAATTTCAGTACTGAAGCAATGATTTATAATTGGGCATTTTTTAAATATTTTTTGGATGAAGGATTATTTTATAATGATAGTTGCAGTGGTCCATCTCATTAATAATGAACTGCTTGCCAATATAGTATACAGTTAACTGTTAAATCTACAAATTATATACCGATTATACCAATCTGACACTTGTGCATGTTTGGGTGCAAGTGATGTGTGCTCTATATGAAACTCTGTGTGTGTGTGTGTGTGTGTGTGTGTGCGTGTGCGTGTGCGTGTGCGTGTGTGTGTGTGTGTGTGTGTGTGTGTGTGTGTGTGTGTGTATATTTTAGCCTTCCATGTGCAGCTGTAGCAGCGTTTCCATGTGCAGTTGCGCTAGGGAAACTTAGATAGCCCTGAATGACTGCTGATATATTTTTATAATGTTAGTCTGGATGCCTAATCCCCTGGGATGTTCTAATTTGTGACTAGTTCTTGTCTTGTACCTGTTGGCCACTTGCGAACACTGTATCTAATTGGGGGTGCTATAGGCTACCCTGGTATCAAATGGGAGTTCAACTCTAGGCAAGAAGTAATTTGGCTTTTTCATGTTCTGTGGCACTCATAAGTAGTGGCGTTGCAACCTTATAGGCATAAACATAATCAGAACTTACTGAAATCTGTATGCGCTCCTGACAGTATGTGGGGATTTAGAAGTAAGCAATATTTATTTTATTGCCTGCACAGGCATAACCATAATTAGAATCTATTTATAACTGCTTGCGCTCCTGGCAATACGAGCAGTCATAGGAGTAATCTTTATTTTTGTTTATCACCTGCACAGTATGCGCGTCTACCAAACAATGTATAAACTTTCACCATACACGTGGAGCAACTTCTAGATAAGCCAGGTGTAATACTAATTAACTCAGCTCCTCTAGACAGGTAAATGGCATAAGTAACAAGGTGTTCTGCAGCGCTTTAGATATTTTTATAAGTGCATCCTTCAATCATTGGATTATGTGATTTATATTATTGCATTAGCAGGCGTCTTTACTTAAGATAGGACCATGAAATTTGACCGCAACTAGCTGTTAGCTGGATAAACACTGAACTGATAAGACTGTTTTAACACATATACAAACTATCTAATAGCAATTATACTAGAGCCTGTTGTATTTTATGAACTTTTTTACAGTGTATTTACTATTTAAATGTACCAAACTGGATACAGATCTACCTTAACTGCAATTGTATTTGGGTCTGTCGCATTCAGTGAGTTATTTAGCTGTGCTTTGACTGTATAAAGGTACCAAAGATAGATACAGACCAAACTAGTAATTAATTATCCCACAGTTTCTGACATTGTTAAATGACTGTTTAAATGCAGTATGTTGTTATTTTTCCCTGTACTATAGCCAGCTTTGTGGGATGAATGTATAATTGTGGCTGATTAAGTATTTGCTTAGGCATTTTTCTCTGAACTAACTTAATAAGGATTTTTGTTTCTCCTTTCTCTCTTCCTGCTGTCTTGTTCTATAACTGCTCTTCACTCTCCAGCTTACCTACCCTCCACTAGGAGTTAAGAATCCACCTGGCAACTAAGGACCCATCCAAACTTACCAGCTGTCTCATCACCCTATAAGTGTAGCCCATGCTCTTGCAAGAAAGGAAAGAAGAAAGTTATGTGTTTTCCACATACTGACTTTAAAGCCAATTTGTAGGATGCTTACTCCTTGTTGTTTGTAATTAAAAGCTACTCAACCTGGTCAGTCAGCAGCCATACCCCCCTGTATCCTGTAGTCAAAGTATAGCCCCTGTCTTCCTCTACCACTACCTCCCCATAGCTGAACAGATCATCTTTTTAACCCTAGACCAGCCTTCCCCAGAAATTACTACTGCTGTAATACATTTGACTGTCCACTAGGTGGCACAATTTTCCAGTCCCAATCTTTTGTCTATCCCACTATCCCAGAAAATACTTATTCTACTGTCTGCTGTCTATACCTTGCTACTATCGTCCTTTCATACACTTCCTATTTTGCTGTGATTACCCACTATCCTCCTTTGAACTCTTCCACTCTACTTCTTATTCATTCTACACCTACCTCAAATTAACTTACATTTAACAGTCAGCATTCCACTGATTGTTCACCTTGGCTGTTTCACTCACTTGTCTCTATCCAATCCGTTTGCCCGGTGGGCTCACTCCGCTCCCCTAATATGCCCCCCAATTCCCACCCACCCCCACTGCTCCTACATTTATTCCTGTAAACCACACCCCCATCACATCTGCTCCAATCTAGCAACACACCTTATTAGCACTCCCAACCCTTCTTGTCACATCACCTCACCTGTTCATATTACCTTCCCTCCCTTCCCTCCTTGTTACATCTTCTCAACTGTTGATACTACCTAACCCTCATTTTATATTACTTATCCCAAGTCAAATAAAACTATTACTCTTGCCCTCACTCTTACCTCCTCTAACTATTGCCTATCTACTCACCTCCTATGAGCAACCATTATACCCCAACCTTCTCTTCCCCTCCAAATTCACTTCCACACCACTACTAGCTATCTCCCAAAACTACATCAACATCACATCTGGACCCTGCTACTTACAAGCCAGATATCATAAACTGGCCCACATCAAGTATATCAAGAAATCACTTTACTATTATTGTAATTTTCACAACCCTATGAATAGAATATACCTCCAATCTCAGCTAGACAGGGACATTCATCCTAACCCCGGCCCAAGCAATACTCTTGCTACTGAACAAAGCAACTATAACATCGCTAGTATCCAAGCCCCTACTAGACCTTCTAACTCACTCTATATAGCACATCTCAACATATGTAGCATTAACAACAAAATTGCCCACCTCCACGCCCTCCTAGATGTCCACATATTTGATATCCTATGTTTATCTGAAACATGGCTAAAACCTACAATTAATGACAATGAAGTCACCCCACCTGATTACAGTATCCTAGGATTAGACCGCACAACCAAAAAGGGAGGGGGGGGTAGCAATCCTTTATTAAGCAGAGCTACAAGTTACCACTGCAAACCTTAGACCACCTTTGTACAATAATGCTGAAATCCTCATTTCTAAATTTCAGGTCAACACATGTAAATCCATATACATCGTTTGTATCTACCTTCCTCTTGGAAATAACATTAATACCCTTGAAAATATCCTTAACTGGCTTTCTATTAATCTCCCACAAGAAACTATAGTCCTTGGAGACTTTAATATTGACTGGAAGTCCTGTAGTACTGTACACCCTACCACCCATATTAACCTATATGGCTTCTCACAAACTATTACCTCCCCAACCAGGATTAATAAACCCAAGCTTTACCAGAAAGGCTCATCCAGACTCTGCTACACTTTGCTGTGAAGGAAAGGTTAGTTTGCTTTTATTTTTTGTATTACTGTATTGCCTTTCTATATTTTGAATACTGTAGTTTGTTTTCTTTACTTTGTGTTTTGCTTGCATTCTGTTTTAACAGCATATTAAAACCTCAAAAGAGACCACAGCTCTCTCTGTTCTGAGTCAGGCAGAATTTTTTCTCACCCTCCCACCCATTTAAGTTGTCTTGTTAAATACCACTGTCTTTCTAGTTGCCCGCCTCTTATGTTAATCTGACCATATATCTCATTTCTCTCTACTTTCACTGGCTTATGTGAGTAATCACAAAATCATCATTTTTGAAATCCCACCCCTTCAATTATTTAAATTTATTGGCCATCCTACAGTATTTTATAGTACCAAAATACAAAAGTGACCACCCCTTTCAATCCATCTTGCTGTTTTAAAAATAGTAACTCTCCACTAAACCTTAACTTTTAAACAGGTAAAACTCAAGTTACCTACTTTCACATCTAACTTCTCTAGTGCACACTGCAGAGTGCATTCTTTTCAATCTTACCTTTAAGCATCCCTGTGACTAGCACTTTCTCTAATACCTGCTGGAAAGCACCAGGAAGCCTTAAACTCATACAAACACTGAACTCTCCTTGTTAACAAGGAGAAATTAATAGTAGGCACTAAACAGCCTATAATTGCAAAGTACCTTGCTAAGGAAACAGCTCCTATACTTTACAAAGAAAAAAAAAAGCCCCAAACCAAGCATGTCCAAGGGTCAGCTTCCGGTGATTTCTCCTGTCCACCTGGTGAATCTGGGCATACTGGGGCAATGCAGCAATTACCTCATGTACACAGACAACCCTTTCCTCCTACCACTCAACACTACAACATGTGAGAGATGCACTTACATAGCCAAAATGGAAGCAAAGCTCTCTCCACCCAAGATTGTGCTAAACAGTCAAGAGGAGAAGGTTAACACCCACACTACATCTCAAGCAACACATAGCCCTTCTAAACCCGCACCACCAACACCCACATATAGCAACACTAAATCCACATATGCAGAGGCCCTTAACTGTAACCTGCCCAAGCAACAAAGACCTCTGAAGCTGAAACGCAAACAAACACCAATCACAACCAATGTGTCACATAGTTGACAACACCAGTGTGCCACCCAGCAACAGCCCCTAAGGCAAGACAATGTACCTAACACTTTAGTCATAGGTGACTCTATAGTCTGGCACACTGATGTCCCTCTCACTAGGTTGAATAAGGAGAAAATTACAGTCAGCTACCTGTCGGGTGCCAGGATCCGCCACATAACGCATGCACTCAAGTCACTCCACAACAAGTACAAATATGACTCTGTCATTGTCCATGTTGGAGTGAATGACTTGAGACGTACCTCCCTGGACTACATGAAAAGAGACATGGAAGAGCTCTCGGATCATGTGGCCCAGGCAGGTATGACCCTAGCCCTGAGTAGCATCCTGCCTTCGCCCAGAGTGATACCACAATATAAGGATAAAATGATTGACTTCAACAATTGGCTAAGCTTATGGTGTCATTCAAAGGGGATCCAGTATCTGTCTGCCTGGGATGACATGATTGACAGACCACGATGCTTTGCCAGAGATGGTCTGCACCTGTCACCCTGGGATTCAGGTTACTGGCTAAGGCTCTTGCCACCCCTATAGTGCCTTTTTAGGCAAACTTCAAAGGACAAAACCACCACCGTAACAGGTACAAGCATGCAAAATCTGAAGGTAATGCTACTCAATGCTAGAAGTCTAAACCTCAAAATGCACTCTCTCGAGGCACTCCTGAAAATGGAGAACATCGATATCTGTGCAGTGACTGAGACCTGGTTCAAGGCTCCAGAGAGCACCCCTGCAATACCAGGCTACAACTCTTACCACACTTTTCGGCCACCAAACCAGGACCGAAACACTAAAGGTGGAGGAGTGTCAATATTCACCAAGGATATTCACACCACCAGGCTAGTTGGCCAACACAATGTGTCTGATATTCTCCAAGTGCAACTAACACTAGGTAAGACTGCAATCCAAATTGTAGCTTGCTACAGATCCCCCACCATACCCCAAGATTCTCACTACACCTTTCTAAACATACTGGAAAATATTAAGATAGAACCAAACACCCTAATACTGGGTGATTTTAACTACCCTGCCATTAACTGGGAAAACTACTCATGTCCCAACACCTTTGCAACGGTTCTTGGAATTCATAAATTCCAATGCCCTGGATCAACTAATCCATAGTCCCACCAGGGGCTCCAATATCCTAGACCTGGTCATTACCAACATGGGAAATCAATGCCCCATACCTATGGTCACCCCCTCGTTAGTCAGGTCTGACCATAAGCTAATCACCATTAACATCCACATCCCACCCCCACCCCCCAGTAAAGAAACCACCATAAAAAACTTCTCCAAAGCTAACTTCATGCTACTCAAGTCAGAAGTGACAAACTTCATAACACCCATGCAGACGGGAACTGAAAGTTCAACTGCTGAATCCTACACTAAGGCACTGTATGAGCACATCCACTCATGCATGAATCGTGCCATCCCAAAAAGAACCAAAATGCTCTCATCCAAAAAAAGAAAGCCAATCTGGTGGTCCCCTGCCATAAACAAACTTTACAACAAAAGGAAGAAACTTTTGCAGAAAAGAGGAAAATCCCAGGATGCAAAAAACTCCCTTACTGGCCTCAGTAAGAAACTGAGATGCCTCATAAAATCCTCCAAAGCTAGTTACGAAAATAAAATTGCCAAAGATTCCAAAGACAACCACAAAGCATTCTATAACTATGTCAAGAATCTAAATGGCAATGCTCAGATCTGCACTGAGCTAAAACAGAATGGCATTAAATATACTGATCCAAAGGATATTGCCAATATCCTGGCAGATCGATTCAGTGCCAACTTCACCCCCTCTCACCCCCTAAATGGCTCATCTCAATACCGGAAGATTGCCAAATTCCAGTAATAATGGCCACACAGGTACAAAATGCACTCTCTAAAGCCAAGAATACAGCATCCATGGGACCAGATGACATCCCGGGCTGTGTACTACATGAACTACAATATGAACTGGCACCTCACCTAAGTGTCATGTTTAATCATAGCCTCACCTCAGGTTTCGTGCCCACTGAGTGGCGCAGAGCTACAGTTATCCCAATTCACAAGGGGGGATCCACCTTGGATCCGGGAAACTACCGTCCCATCAGTCTGACAAGCCTTAGCTGCAAGGCCATGGAGCGTATTATCATGGAACTTATAAACAAAGACATTGGCAACCTTCAAACACTGGACGCCACCCAGTTTGGGTTTGTGAAGGGCCGATCTTGTCTCCTGAACCTGATTGACTTCTTTGAATCAGTCTCCAGAGCCATGGACAAGGGTAAGGTGGTCCACACAGCCTATCTAGACCTTGCCAAGGCCTTTGACACCATCCCCCACTCTGGAATCATAGATAAACTTACTAAGTTGGGCATTAATCCCTATGTCACCCAATGGGTTGCTAAATGGCTTACTGATAGAACCCACACTGTAAAAGTAGCCGACTCTAAATCCAGCTCCAGACAAGTGACAAGTGGAGTACCTCAGGGTTCAGTCCTGGGGCCACTCTTGTTTGGCATCTACTTCTCTGAAGTACAGGTCAACACTAAGGGACTCTGGCTAACAAAGTTTGCAGATGACTGCAAACTAGGTGCCATTATTGAATCCCCAAATGATGTGGATACTCTACAAAAGGGCCTTACAGAAACAGCCATGGGCTCAAGCTCAATGCCAAGAAATGTATTGTTATCCCCTTTGGGAAAAAACATGTATCCATGAATTACCATATAAGTGGCAGTACACTAAACACAGAAAGTGTGATAAGAGACTTAGGGACACAGGTGGACAGTGGTCTCACCTTCGATAACCACATCGCCACAACAGTCAGGAAATCCTTCTATGTGGCACACCTCATCACGAAGGGCTTTTCATCCAGAAAAAAGGAGGTCATTGTCCTACTGTACTCATCCCTCATTAGACCCATTATAGAATACAATGCCCCATTTGGTATGTACCTCTCAAGACATCTGCAACAACTGGAAAGGCCTCAGAAATACCTCACTAAAAGAATCACAGGCCTAAAGCAGATGCCCTACGCTGACCGCCTTAAAAAACTCCAGCTATACTCTGTCACATATCGTCTACTCAGAGGCGATCTCTGCTTAACATACAAGGCCATGTCAAACCCAGAGCTGTTGGACATGCTACACTTAAAGAAATCCCAATCCCTCAGAGCTACACGCTCCAGGGATCTAAACCTTGTCATCACAATAAACAAAACATGCTGGAGGGATAGGTTCCTGACCCAGAGACTCCCCAGACTCTGGAATAGATTGCCCATACATGTCAAGCAGAGTGCCTCTTTGGACCTCTTCAAGAGGAACCTTGACAATTGGATGGGAGAAAGGAAATTCACCCCAGGGATCACATCAGTCGCCCTGCTAGACAGGGGTCCAGGAAAGTAAATAATGTGTGAAGAAATAGCCAGGGAATTGTTATGGCTAGGCTTGTATAGGCCCTAGGGCTGATAGCCTAGTACCAACCTATGAACCTATGAACCTATGAACCAATAGCAAAGTAAGTACCTTAGATCCGATTCTTACTAATTCTCCTCTTCAAACATACAAAGTAGGAGCCCTCCCTGATGATCTAAATGACCACTCACTAACTTAAATTATCAGACACAAAACCAATGTAGCTCACAACAATAAGAACAACTCAAGCACCAAAATGCAGATATATCCAGAAAAACAACAGCAGCAGCCAGTATATCCAAACGATTTATTACCAATGGAATCTCTAGCGCCTCGGCTTCAGAAAGCCTTCAAGGAGTATCTCACAATGAAAAAACAGTTAACATTTATACACACCTTCATTTTTCTCGTTACACAATTAAAACTAGATAATCAAATGCTAAAATTCAATTATACAATTAAACAATTAAATAACACTTTTCCAGCAACATTCAGTATTCAGCCCCTTAGGAATCAGGGTCTGATATTTCAGAATAAAAATCAATTCTTTCTTCAAAAGTTCATGTCTAATCTTTTCCTCACTAGCTTCTTTTCTTATAATTTGTTCTAAAATAGATGCTCTAAAACTATCACATTCAGAATTATGATATTCAATAAAGTGTTGTGCTAATGGACTTTCTATTTTTCTGTTTTTAATGTCTCTCAAATGCTCCATAATTCTGATTTTAAACATCCTTTTCGTTTGACCCACATAATATTTTTTACATCCACATTTAATAATATAAATCACTTGTTCAGTAGTACAACTAAAATGCCCTTTTGGTTTAAAACTAATTCCATTTATGTAAGGAAAGACATTCTCCACATAGGTACAAACCTTACATTTTCCACACTTTTTAGTACCTATACTTTGAACAGATTTAACTAAATTCTGTGTTGGTAATTCAAACTTTGTATGTACAACTATATCTCTAATATTTCTTCCTCTTTTATAACTAAATTTTAGCATTCTACTAGTCATATCTCTTAACTCTACAAAATTCTGTAAAAACTTCCAGAAATATAGAATACATCTTTTTATATCTTCACTGCATGTATTATATACAGATACCATATAGATGTCATTATTACTATTTTTAACTGTCTCCATATTTTTATTTGCTTCACATTTATGTTTTATATATCTCTGAGGATACCTATTATACATTTTACTTAATATTTTATTTTTACTCATATTAACCAACTGTTTATCATACTTCCTATTTTTAAACATTTCACATGTTTCATCTACCTCTTCAAGAAATTATTCCTCTATTGTGTAATGAGAAAATGAAGGTGTGTATAAATGTTAACTGTTTTTTCATTGTGAGATACTCCTTGAAGGCTTTCTGAAGCCGAGGCGCTAGAGATTCCATTGGAAATAAATCGTTTGGATATACTGGCTGCTGCTGTTGTTTTTCTACAAAATCAATGTAACTTACCCAAATACCTTCAGGACAATATGGACCAAAAAACTTTTTAACCCTGAACTATTCCAAACAGAACTTAAACGGTGTAATTGGTCACTGCTAAAATCCCTCCCACTAGATGAAGCAGTGGAATACTTTAATTCCACATTTTTAGCCATCCTTGACCATCACGTCCCATCATGCTCTATTAGAAATAAGGCTAAACCTGCTCCATGGCTCTCAATAGCTACTAGGCAAAAAATCCTTCTTAAAACAAATCCTGGGCAAAATGGCATACTACTAAGAATCCTACAGACCACCAAAACTTTAGACAACTTAGAAATATTACAAAAAAGCTATCCTCTTTGATAAAAAACTTTTACTTCCAACTACAGCAAACTTACCAAAAGAATCCACAAAAGCTTTGGACTAGCATTAACAAACTACTACACCCAGGTCAATCCATCACACCTAACCCACAAGGCTCTAACATTGAGAAGCCAACACAAACTGCCAACGCCTTCAATTCTTTTTTCACAGATGCCATCCAAACTCTTGCTAGTCAACTATCTCCAGATACCTCAAATCTGCCAACTTCTGCTACTAGCTCACTATCATCATTTCAGTTAGAATCTGTTTCTACTTCCTTCATTTGCTCTCTTCTCCAAAAACTAAAATCTGCCACCCGCTATGCTGACCAGCTACCAGCAGGATACCTGCAAAAAGGAAACAAAGCCATAGCCTATCCCATTTCCATACTGATAAAGAGAACCATAAGTAAAGGAACTATCCCAACTATCTGGAAAATCTGTCACATTATCCCCCTACATAAAGGTGGGAACTCCAATGGCTTTTCAAACTATCGTCCTACAGCTTTACTCTCTCCACTGGCAAAAATAATGGAAAAATGCATCCATAAGCAACTACTTAACCACCTTATCCAAAATAACTTACTTGCCAAGTGTCAACATGGATTTAGACCATTCTACAGTATTACCACCGCCCTGCTATCCTTTACAGACTGCATTAACAAAAACCATAACAACAGTATTCTTTCCGCTGCAGTCTTTATTGATTTATCTAAAGCTTTCAATATGGTTAATCACCAGCTCCTTTTAAATATACTGAAATCCCTTTCACTTGAACCTCTAGCCATAAATTGGTTCAAATCTTACTTAGACAATAGACAGCAGGCTGTACTATGGGATAACAATCTATCTACACACCTCCCCATTTCCCTTGGTGTTCCTCAGGGCTCCATATTAGGCCCACTCCTATTTTCCATTTTTATTAATGACCTTCACTCAGCAATTCCTCAAGCCACCTGTATTCAATACGCAGATGACTCCACTATAATTTGTTCAGCCACTTCTCCAACCGAACTACATCCCTTACCCAAAAAGCATTTAACATAGTAGAACAATGACAAAACACAGGGCAACTGGCAATCCTTGGGGTAAGAGCTCCGTAATACAAATTCAAAGGCTCAGTTAATAAAATCAAATACCTGACCACACAGCTACCATGGCAGGCAAGTCTCTAAACACAATTACAACGGCATATAACAGTCCTTGAAAATAAAGTGAAGATTCTATATAAAAACTCAGGTTTATTCATCGAAGGCAAGCACTTTCACTTAGGAGCTTCTTCAGACCAAGTAGTAGAACAATGGTTTTTAAACTGCTGCCTCCTCCTGAACCCCCAAAAAACTAAACTTTTACTTTTCACTCCAACCCGAAAGTCAAACCCAGCATATTTCACACTCATATCTAATAATCACACTCTCATATCTCCTGACCCAACCACCAAACTCTTAGGAATAACAAAAGATAGCAACCTTAACTTCGATACTCATATAAACAGCACAATAAAAACAGTAAACAAGAAATTGGGATCCCTCTATAGAATCATACCCTTTCCTTACACCATTAGCCAGGACCGTTATAGCTAGAACTCACTTAATCTCCACTCTACTCTATGCTTCACCTATATACACTAATCTTTCAAAAAACAACCTCAACAAACTGGCAGTTTCCTATAATAATATTGCTAGATTTGCCACTGACGCTCCTTTTAAAACTCATCATTGCCTTAATCTAAAGCAACTAGGATGGCTAGAGTTTCAAAATCAGCTTCTATTTCACCAGTTTGTTATTGCCCATAAGACCCTGTATCACCCCACCAATACTCCAACACTCCCTACTCTCATTACCCCTTACAACAATCTTAAATATTTACGCTCCTCAAATAAACTACTTATTAGTACTAGCAGATCCAACAACTTAGCAAGAGACTCTCTGTTCTCTAATACTGTTGGAAAGCACTGGAACCTACTTCCCACTGAACTCTTATCTCTGTCCTCAATAACACTTTTTAAACAGAAACTAAAACTATTTCTTAGTACACATTGATTATGCCCTTGTACTAACCCTGACTAACTCTCTTTCTTTATACTTATGAATACTCTTTACCTTATACTCTACTGTACTAACTACGGACTTATCCTTAATGAACCATATAGACCATGACATTGCAATTTAAATCTATGTATATATATATACATATATATATATATATATATATATATATATATATAGTAACAACTTTTTGTACATTACCTTTACTGCTTGTGTTATGCTCACTATGAGTATTGTACTTTTATTAACAACAGCTGTGTTAAGCTTGTACTGTTGTAACATTCCTTATTGTATTGTGTGTGTGTGTGTGTGTGTGTGTGTGTGTGTGTGTGTGTGTGTGTGTGTGTGTGTGTGTGTGTGTGTGTGTGTGTATGTTGGAAATTTTCTCCCCGGGCCTCTACTGAAAATGAACATGTATCCAGTTAGAGTAGCCTGGTCAACAAATGTAAAATAAAAAAAAAAAATATATATATATATATATATATATATATATATATATATATATATATATATATATAGATATGTGTGTGTGTGTGTGTGTGTGTGTGTGTGTGTGTGTGTGTGTGTGTGTGTGTGTGTGTCTGTGTGTGTGTGTGTGTGTGTCTGTGTGTGTGTGTGTCTGTGTGTGTGTGTGTGTGTGTGTGTGTGTGTGTGTGTGTGTGTGTGTGTGTGTGTGTGTGTGTGTGTGTGTGTGTGTGTGTCTGTGTGTCTGCCTGTGTGTGTGTGTGTGTGTGTGTGTGTGTGTGTGTGTGTGTGTGTGTGTGTGTGTGTGTGTGTGTGTGTGTGTGTGTGTGTGTGTGTGCGCATGTGTGTGTGTGTGTCTGCCTGTGTGTGTGTCCTCTAAGTGAGAAAATGCCAGTCTGTCTCTAATATATCATGTATCAGATAATGAGACATTATAAAGATAATTGCACTTTTTTTCCTCAAATATTTTTTTTTATTTTCAATTAAAATAACATTTACATAATATTTTTAAATATCATTTTAAACAACTATATACAATATTTACAAAAGCCTGACTTACAATTATATACACTGTATGTTATTAAATATAGAATTAACAGATCAATTATCAGAAATACAATATTGATTATTGCAGAGTGTCCAACATAGATATAACTTTCTTCCAATGATTATTTACCAATGGCCTGGGATAGATTTGTGTTCTTTGATTTTTATTTCCATCAATGCAGTTGTCTTCAGTAAAGTGTAGAATTCTTCCCAGGTTGGGAGTGTATTTGAATTCCACCTTCTGGTTATGCATTTCCTAGATACAGCAAGTATTGTCCATAACAAATACATATTTGTCTTATTCAGGTAGGGACCTTCATTTACATTTAGTATTATCAATGTTTTAGTTAAGGTAAAGGATTCATTAAAAAATGATTGATTCCATTCCAGTGTGATTTAATTTTATTACATTCATAAAAAATATTAATCTAGTCTGCTTTATTTGACTTTCCACACCTCCAGCAAAAATAATTTTTAGTAGTACTGATCTTTTTAATTCTATCTGGTATTAGAAATGCTCTGTGTTAAGTATTTCCAGTTAAATATTTTCTAGTACTGTGTGTTAGAGGTGTAATTAACTGATAGTAATATGTTACTTTTAATTTCTTCTGTTAACTGCAATGACTGACATTTTGTTAAGAACTGCCAGTATAATGGTTTGGGAATTGTTTTATATGTTATTAACTCTTTATATAGATTTGAAATGGAATTTTTCGTTTCACAACTATTATATATAAATTCATACAGAAAACTTATTAGATTTGGAATATCTTTAAATGAGGAAATATTAATTAATCTGCATAAATCTTGAGTGTACATTAGAATGTTATGTAAGGTCAACCAGTCCTGTGTTGGAATATTGTAAGCAGTTTTTATCATATGTATATCTAAAACATTTAATTTATTTACTCATTGAAACCAGCATAAGACTCCATTTTGTTCCTAGGAGGTTATTGTTTCCCTATATATTTTGTGAGGAAAGTTCTTAGTGATGGTAAATGGGGTTAAAAGGTCAAACCAAAGTTTTAGATCTATGTTTGCATTGATAAGTTTCCTAAAGGAATTGATGTAATGATTAATTAGTGTTGTTTTAGAAGGTTTTGTTATATTATATTGTATACTTATGCATAGTATGTACTAGGGTTTGTTTGATTTGTCTACTATTAAAAATTTTTTTAACAGATTAAATTAATTTGTTAATATAGCCGTTGTTAATTCTTTCCAGTTGGCAAAATAATTCAGGTTTATCCAGTCCATTGTAGTTTTAAGCACAGATGCTTTTATATATGTTTCTATTTCTGGGAAGTTCAATCCTCCTTGTTTCCAGGGTCTAATGTGATGAGTTAGAGCTACTCTATTATTTTTGGGATACCATAAAATGTTATTAAACATGAGTTTATTTCTTTAAGAATGCATCTTTCAGGAATTAACTGTATTGCTAATGCTACATATAGTATTTCTAGCAATAAGACCATTTTTATTAATTGCAATCTGTCTTCAAAAATTAATATAATTTTGTTCCACTTTTCTATATATATATATTTATTGTTTCAATAATGCTTTTATAATTTATTAATATTGTTTTGTTTATATTTTTGCATAACACTATTCCTAAATAATTTAGCATAAGTTCTTGTTTTCCTGTGATGGATTTATCTGTAACTTGTAGGTCTTTTTTCTTATTTAAAAATAGAAATTTTGATTTTGATCTATTTAAACATAGACCTGAAATCTTATAAAATTTCTCCATTACTTCTTCTAGCTCTCCTAATGACTCTGTAGAGTTTGATAGGGTTAATAAAATATCAGCAAAAAGCATTATTTTAGATATGTAGTGGTCATCGATTTATATTCCTTTTATTCTTGGATTATTGCGTATTATTTCTGCAAGTATTTCTATAGCCAAAGCAAATAAAATATGAGAAAGGGGGCATCCTTGTTTAGTACCTTTTGTTATATGGATAGATTAGTAATATATATGTTTTTTAGTAATAAGATGAAAGGAGGAGGAAATTCAAATAATGCTAAAGTTTTAAATAGATATTCCCAGTTAAGGAAATCAAAGGCTTTTTTATGTCTAATCTGATTACAAGTGTTTCTCTATCTTCTTTATTCACATAATCTATAAGAGTAAGTATCCTTTTACTATTATCATGTGTGTGCCTGTTATATAAAAATCCAGTTTGATCATTATTAATTGTGTTTGAAATTGGGATTTTCATTCTGTTAGCAAGGATTGACATGAATATTTTGTAATCATTATTCATTAAAGATATAGATCTGTATGAGGTGCAAAGGTCTGATGGTTTATTATCTTTTAAAATTGGTGTTATGAGAGAATATTTCCATGAGGGTGGTATTTTTGCTTCTGACTGGACATCTAGCAAAGTTTTATGAAAAGGGAGATTACTGTTGAAGGAAAGAGTTTGCAAATTTCTGTAATTATATCATCTATCCCTGGAGCTTTGTTAGATTTACTTTCTTTTATCTTGTCAACAATTTCTTTGCAGGATATAGATTTTTGTAGGTCTAGTTTTAAGTTTTCAGGAATTTTTTTATGTTGATAAGGTTTGTATCTAAGTTTATTTGGTTGGTATCTAAATTTTTTTGAAGTGTTCCATATAATGGAACCAAAATGCTTCAAAGATGTCTCCTATATCTGATACTTTTTCCCTTTCTTTTCATGATATATACTACTAATGTTATTTGCTTTAGATTGTATTTTAATTCTTGTAGATAAGTTATGTAGCTATCTGGGGGAGGTGGCTAATGAGTTTATTTAAAATTTTTCCAAGGCTAGACAAGTTTTGTTTGTTAGAATTTCATTATATTTTTATTTAATTCCTCTATTTCTTTTTTTACTTCTGGACAATTCTGATTTTTTTTAGATTTTGCTGTCAAGAGTCTGGTTTGCAAGTCTAATGATTCAGATTCCCTCTTTCTAACTTTGTTTTTGTACCACCTAAGGGTCTTACCAAATAAATACGCTTTTAATGAGTCCCAAACCATAACTCTACTGATTTCTAATGTATTATTAATTTCAAGAAATAATTGTAGTTCTGACAACATCCAGGGTCTGAATTCTTTAATTTTCATGATATATGATGGAATTCTAGTTGAGAGGATTAAAGGTTTAAACTCTATTTGGAGCTTCATTATCAGAGAGTTGTGATCTGAGAAGGGGCATGGAACTATTGAGAAGTTGAGGATTTGTGTTTGTAAATCTTGAACTATGAATAATTTGTCTATTCTGGTTTGTGTTCCAAATCTATGGTCTTTATGGAAAAATAATAAGGATTTTTCATCTTTTACTTTAAAAGTGTCTATTAAATGAAATGAATCAATCCATTTTTAAGGATTTTGAAATAGTTGCTATGCGAAAAGACTTCTTGGTGGTTTCAGAAGATTCTAAGGTACAATTAAAGTCTCCTCTCAGTATAAGATGTCCTTTATAATTGTTGGAAATAAAATCTAGCTGTTTTTTAACGGTTCCTGCTCCAATTCCTGGGAATCAATATAGATTAGCTACGGTCCATATTCTGTTATTAAATTTAATTATAACAAATGCTAGTAGACCTTCTTTGTCTTCATATTTATAAATAACTTTTGGAGTGATTATGTTTTTCTTCCAGAGAATTGATACTCCTTTTGTCTTTGTTCTATAGGAGGATTGAGCTAAGACTGCATAGTCCTTAGGGCTCCAAATAAAGCTATCATTAGGCTTAAAATGGATTTCCTGGAGAAATACTACTTGTGCCTTATTTAGATTTAAATATTTCAGTAAGTTTGATTTTTATTTGCATTATTTAAGCCATTAGTATTTAATGATAAGAATGTTAAATCCATTTCTAGTTATTGTTGGAAGAAACGTTTTGCTTCTTTTTTTTTTTTTTTTTTTGATTATAGTAGTTATACCATATTCTCTGATAAAATTGGATGTTATTTTTATGTGTGTAAACTTCTGAGTGTAATTTAATGTTTTTTCTTCTTTAAATATAAGTAGGGTAAAATTCTGGTCAGGCTTTAAAAAAGAACTTCTATAAAACATCAATTCTAAAGTATCAAATACAAGTAAATATGAATTTCCCATTAAACATGGAATGAAAGTCATCCCTAATCTAATAGATAAAGATAGATCTATTGGATTATCACTCATACCTTTAACCAACAATATCAACTGAGCTCCATATGTTAAATTTTTATATGGAAATTTTTCTTAAAAGAAATATGAAGTTCTATATCATTCTATTATTGTTCTATAGTATTTAATATATCAGGATGGAATGTTAGTAGTGTTAACAATTATTATGTTGACTTAAAAAATATCCAATATTTAGTTACCCTTAAGAGATCCAAAACATGTCAGATATGTCATTTTGGATAAATTAAATGCAACAGAGGAGCATACACTAAATAATTCAACAACAAATAGATTTTTACTAAAATAATTTGACTAAAAGGACTCTACAGGAGACAATGAGTGATTACCAATGAAATATGAATTTACTGTAAGTGTATTGTCTTCCTTTACTTTCCCACTCTTCAGCTCACCAACTTCAACTTACACTTATGAAAAGACATGGCTTATCAGTGGTATCCTGACTGAGTAGAGGCACCCTACATTCTAATGTTCAGTGCTTTTACATATTTATAGATCTACAAAGCAGAGTCTAAGAATGAACTATGATCACCCTGACAATTCCCATCCTGCATAGGGCACCTCCTGCTTCCAGAATGGGTAATCACATCAGGTCTAGAATGAATGTAAAGGTACCTATATGGTAATCAAGACTTAACTTAGGTACATATTAATCAAATAGTATTTAGAGCATCTTAGAGAGTTCTCGGGGCAGTTAGAATACTCTTAAGCCTCTCCTCCCATAAACAAAGACAGAGATTTCTCTTCCCTTTCTTTCCCTTGTTTTAAATCAGTACTAATAAAAGAAATTCAGCAAACACAGGTAAACAGAAATAACATTCAGTAGTCCAGCTTGTACATGACTCATAATCCATTAAACAAGTCAGTGACTAACATCACTTTAGTAAACATTATAAAGACAAATTAGAAATAATTTCCTAACTCTTTAAAATTTCTGATAAAGCAAAAAGTTAACAATAAGCTATTTTAACTAAAAGTATAAAGCATTTCAATTTTTCCTTGCATGTATACATTTCTACTTATATTGTAGTGTCAATAGCTGTCTTTGAAATCTGTACAATGCTTCACTTCTTCAAATCATTCCTTTTTCTACTCAGGTTTTGTTTTGTCAAAACGGCAACAATATTTCAAGGGCACAATTAATATTTAGACTGATGCTTCAAATAAATAACTTGTCAGTTGCCAATTGAGTTAGCTTAGAATGTATGGTTAGTGCAAATATAGCATGTTGCAAAAATAATATGTATTTTTTTGTGTGCTCTAGAGACTGTCATATGCAAGTGACATATATGATGCAGCATATATAGAGCAGATAGCTTTTGGATTCAGGTTGTTAAAGTAAATTATGCTTATTAATCAGGCAGTTTCATTTAAATTCACAAGTAATTTGGGAACATTTCAGTTGAGTTTCCATGAATGTGTAGTCCAATGCGAGCAATTGAATCCACTTTTCCTCATAAACATATGTCACAAATCATTAAACTAAGCAGAGTCTAACATCTGTCTAATAATCATTATAAAGACAAAGAATAGTAATTTCCTAGCTCTTCAAACTTTCCGATATCGCAAAATGTTGACAGTAAGCTATATTAAATGGAAGACTAAAACATTTCAATACTTCATTGTGAATATACATTTTTACTTTTTACTGTAGTGTCAAGAACTGTCTTTGAAATCTATGCATTACTTCACTTCTTTCAAGTCATTCATTTTACAGTTCACATTATATTTTGTTAAAATGGCAATATCATTTCAAGGGCACATTTAATATTAAAACTGATATTTTAAATGAATAGCTATTAGTTGCCAAGTGAGTTTGTACAGAGTGTGAGGTAAGTGCAAAAATAACATGTTGCAAAAAGTAATATGTATCTTTTCATGTGCGCTAGAGACTGTTAGTTTCATGTAACATATAAAATGTAACTTTTACAGTGCAGACAGCTTGTGGAATCAGCATGTTAAAATGAGTAATACTTTTTAATCAAACAGTTACATTTCAGTGCACATGTAGTTTGGGAACATTTCAGTTGTGTTTCCAGGAATATGTAATCCTATGAGGATAAATCATAAAATATATACAGACTGTCCTATTATGTATTTATTTTACCTTGTTTAGGTTGTTTTTCATTTTAATAACTAAACAGCATTACATTTTATTATTATTTGTTATCTGTGAGGCTAAATGCACTTCGCAGATTCACAGTGTCTTTAGAAACTACAAGTGTTTACTGTTGCTATGGCAATGCAAATAGAATGTGAAGAAAGCTTCATTTTCCTTAACCAACAGTACATTTTCCCTCCTTTTTTTATGTATTTGTTAATACTAAAAGGAAATAATTGAAAGGACATATGTACATGAATGGAACATTTCAGATGTCCTCAATCCCAATAAGCATAACAGTGACTATCATTAATCTAATAAATATTGTAATAACAATTAATTAAGCTCACTATTCCAATTAGTCTACCTTAAAACTAGATTATTTTAGACTATTATTTATCTATGTATAGATAGTGAGTTATTAAATATATACAGACTATATTAGTATAGTAAATAGGAGAGAATTTAGAAAGGTAGACAAGATGGAGTTAAAATAAATAATGAGAAAAGAGAGAAGAGAGAAAGAAAAGAGAAAATTAAGAGAGAATACACATATACTATGTATGTTGATTTACAGTATAAATATTTTATGTGCTATATAACCCTCCTTCTGTGAAAGAAAAGTACCGTTTTACATACCTGAGGTAATGTGAAAACTCTCATGTGTCATCTATTTTCAAAAAATATAGATAAAGATTCCAGTAGTTAGTTACCTTTGTTTTAAAATTCCAAGCGGTAAAACTGGTCCTTTAAAGTAATGTTAAAACAATTCATATCATAGTAGATGCTTTGAGAGATTTGGCTATAACAGTATCAGTCTTTTGCTTCTTCTTTTTGACATCTGTCCAGACATTTGTTTCTTTTGTTCTCTTAAGAGAAGGTGACATCCAATCCATATCTTCTGGTAAAGTAATCACATTATTAGTTTTAATAAATTAAGAGGCTTCCTCTTAGCTGGATATGCATGTTGTGCCTTGATGTTATGTTGTTTCAGAAACTTTATCATTGGTCACACTTTTTTCCTTTGTTCCATTATTCTAGATGAATAGTCGTTATCAAATCTTATCAGGCTCTGTTTATATTTTAGAGATGCCTTCTTCCATGCAGATCTTAAAATCAGTTCCTTGTCCAAGTATGAAAGAAATTTGATAATTATTGACCTAGGAGGAGAGTTTGAGTTAGTGGCAGTTTCCCAAGAGCTCTGTGTGCCCTTTCAATGCCAAAGGAAAGTCCTTCTTTTAAAATTAAAAAAGTCAGGGATCCAGCTTGATAAAAAGGAAATAATATCCTCACCTTCTTTGTTTTCAGGTACTCCGAAAATCCTGATGTTATTTCTCCTCTCCCTATTTTCCAAGTCATCTACTTTATTAACCAACCAAGTGTTTTGTTTAAGAAGCAGTTCTTTCTGTGTTTCCTCTTCCTTAAGTCTGCTTTCTAAGTCATTTAGAGAAACCTATATTCCTGTTATCCATGTCTGGTGTTGTTGTAGCATTTCCTTGAGGGTGTCAGCCTGTTTTTGACTGCTTGTTTTAAGATTTTCTAGGTTTTCTTTAAAATCATCCATCTTCAAAGACAACTCCTGCAGGGTAGATGCCATCTGATGTAGTTCCTTCTTTAAGGCAGCATCCTGGTGAGAATTCTTTGAGTTGCTCATTTTAACAAGTGAATATATCTCCAAGCTTTTTGACAGGAAATTATTTGTAAAACTTCACCAAAGTTTATAATTATGTAAATTAGTCCTTTATCTATAAGATTTTAAACTTTGAAAAAAATATATTTTTCCTGTCTTATTTAACTAGTTATATGGAGCTCTTAAATACTGTTGCTTTCAGTTAGCCATTCAGGCTCCCTAATTGCACTTTTAATGAATGTGACTAGGGTGGACTGGAGTAGTGGGCAGAACAGATCCTAGTCAAATTGGGTCCTAGGCAAGCTAATGGACTCAGCTCCTCCCCAACCATGTCAATATCCCTTTTCTTGACCATCTTTCATAAATTTCTATAAAATAATATTCAGATATCTAAATGCACATGCAATTTTTCCAATTACTTTTACAGTGACACTAGAGATTTTGATTTAATTATTTCAAATTTAACAACAAAATTATTGTGGGCCATTTGCTAAACACAAAAAAGCCAGAACATTTGCTGTAGACACTGACTGATTTTGCTAGATTTCTGAGTGCATTAGTGGAGCAAACAATACACTTAAGCATGGGTTCCTAGGGGTCACTAGGACTGTAGAAGCCATGGGAATTTAGATATTCTGTAGTGAGTTTTAGAGCATTCCAAACTTTTGATCCATTATGTTATGTAATAACCAGTGCTTGTAAAAAGACAGTAAGCAAGTTTGTGATTCTTGATTCATACCCTTAGTGTGACAGCACTAGTGTGACAGCATCTTTAAGCCACGGTGGTGCAGCAGTAGCATTGTCGCCTCACAGCAAGAGGTTCTCCCGTTCGTTTATCAGCTGGAGCACCTTCTGTGTGGAGTCTGTATGTCCTCCTCATGATTGAGTGGCGTTCGAAAGACATGCGTGAAAGGGCATGCCTTCGTTGAAAGTTGGGCTGGCACCTTGGCACCATAAAAAATTGACTGCCAATCATTAGCTGACCGGAGTTCCGCTGTGGTGAACCCTAACAGGGAAAAGCCGAAAGAAAAAAACAAGTGTGACAGCATCTTTAACTTCATGCAGGGAATAAGAAAATCAAGGGCAGTGCTGAGTTAGCTATTCCAAATGCAATCAGTGTTCACAGTAGGGAAAGAATAAGGGGTTATTCTTATGAACTCACTATTTCTATTGTTCCCTCATCATGAGAGCCTCAGCCTGTAGGAATGCTTTTAGTTCTGGACATTTTTAGGCCTGTCCCAAAACTACTGATTGCTTTTGCCTATTTTTGCTTCTTGTATATAGATACCTGTATACACAGAAAGGTTTGACAAATGTGCATGCAATCGTATGAGTATAATGCTAGCATAATTTTTAATAAATTGTGGACTCCCACCCTGAAAGGCAACAGAACATCTGTAACTTCAAAATTAATGAAAAAAATAATAATTTTACTGTCATTTCTACTAAATAGCATATGAAAATACATTATAATTTTTATACAATGATACTTATTCCTTTTCTGCATAAGTCACCAGAACATTAGGGACCAGACTCCAAAAGACTCACTGTCAGTGTAAGTCTATCCTGATTCCAAAAGACTTACTCTCAGTGTAAGTGAATTACTTGGGTATAAAGCCTATCTAAAACAGGCTTACAGCAGGACCAGATTCCAAAACACCCATTCTTAGTGTAAATTACTTACTTCAGTGTAAGGCCTAGCTATAAACAGGCTTATATCAAGGCCCAGCTTCCAAAAGGCCTATTCTCAGTGTAAGTAACTTACACTAGTGTAAATCTTATCTATAAACAGGCTTATACCAGAGGCCAGATTCCAAAAGACCTGTTCTCAGTTAAGTTACTTACATTGGTGTAAAGCTGATCTATAAACAGGCTTATACCAGGAGCTGGATTCCAAAAGACCTGTTCTCAGTGTAAGAGGTGATTTACGCTGAGAGCAAGTCCACTGGAATCAGGCCCTGTATATTTTCTGTTTTGATACTTTCTATATTTGTTAGTTTGAAGACAAATGATAGCTACACCTGTATTGTAAACAGCTTGTTTGAATGTTGCACTGTATCAATTTCTAATGGCCATTTTGACTAGCATTTAACCCTACTTGTGAACGCCAGTATATTTGTGCTGTTTCAGTACATCATAACATTTTTAGGACAAGACAGGTGGATACTCAGCTTTATACAACTCACTGTAGCAGTGAAAAGCATTTAATATAAGGAGATAACAGGTTATCAAATGTGTGGGTGCAATGCTGCATGTGTCAAAATGTTTTGCTATAACATTTAAAATAATAGAAATATGTTTATAATAGTATTTTTAGTTATGATAGTGTGATTTATAATACACACTGAGTCTGTCAACCTGAGAAAATAAATGTATAAGTATAGGGCATCTGAAAACTCATGCACCTACCAAATATAGTTGCTTTATTGACTCTGTACAGTTCAGATTGTGATCTAAAAAAATTACCTTAGCAATGGAATTCAGTTTGTTTCACTCAAACATGCACTTGCCCTGCCAAGCGTGATAAATTACTGTTTAACAATGATCAAACAACAGTGTTAGTCACTTTCAGTCACAGGTTGCATCTGTACCTACCAATTATAGCCACTTTATAGGTCATGTAAACTTGACAAATCTGTCTTTAGCCAAATAAAACAAAAATGAAGGCCACAGTACAGCTATGGTGGCAGGATGGGATATGCTTCTGACTCAGTTAGAAGCTCATGTTGCTGATTGAGCAGCAAGGAAGGATAAAAGTGTCTCCATCCTGGGAGGGAGGGGAGGCTGCATGGGCATCCCCATGGAGTTCCTGGCAGAGGTCAGGATCTTACAGGGAGGGTGTGGTCTAAAGGAAAATTTGAGTGGGAACTCTGCTGAGCTTCCACAGACATGCATTGCATTGCATGCCTGCCCCACAACATAAACACATAGCTGGTGGAAGGAGAGGAAACTTGGGTATGTCAAAATAATTTACCCCCTCAGCAGATGAAATAAGTGGCCCCAGGATCTCCTTAAAATCCATGCCAGCCCCAATTAAATTATAGAGATAGTCTGAGGGAGAAATGGATTACTGGCTGACTCAATGTTAAATGTGGAACACTGAGGATGACTGTTAGCATGACACAGGGGAGAAATGCCCCACAAAAAATGAAAGCCACAGTAATGGCTTTCAGTTTGTTTCACACCCACATGCAATATCACTGTCAGACATGGTCAATTACTATTTAACCATGATTAAATAACAACGAGGGCCAGTAACTTTCAACCACAACCTGCCTATGTGCCAATCAATTATAATAATTTTTGACATTTTTAATCCTAGATGTCTGACTGTAATGAAATTAAAAATGGCCATTGCAATGTATTTCAGCTAATTTCTATCAGACACATGCAGTGTAACTCCACCTTCCAAAAAGTACTCATAATATACCCTTACTTGATCTCTTATAAGCCAGTTTCATGGTCATTTCTTTAATTTCCACAAAAAATATAACTGCATATCAACACTGTGGCTTGCATTGGCAGTCAAATATAGCAAAGTCACATGAATTTGAAAGAATGAACAACAGTGGATGGTAGTTTGCTTTCACATACATCTTTGCCTAATCCACAAAGATACCTACATTATATATACCAGAAACATTGTTGTGATGAAATGTGAGAGAAAGTATGACCACCACAGTATCATATCTAAATTGTCTGATCCTAAACACACACAAGCAGCATCAGTGAATGTTTTACAGTGATCATACCCTCTAATTTCAATCACAGCCTGCAAACACAGAAAAGTGGTAATATTTATTTAAACTTGCTACTGTCAGCCAGCTACAATGTCATATTGGCAAGCACCATTTGTTAATACTTTAACAGTGATTTGCAAAAACTAAATAAAATAAAAGTAATAAAAGTAAATACAACAGTAAATAAATTGCTCTCTGCCTATTTAACTTTCAAGAAAACCCTAGATGTATAACAATAAAGTCAAAGTTTTACTTCACAGACCCAATCAGATTTAACAAGATGCTCAAAATGTTGAGTCATTTGGAGTATGGATAGATTATGAAGAAGAACAAACTTGAAAATAAAGTATATGCCATGTCAAGATTCAGTAGATTTAAGTGGTTAAAACAATATTTTTAAATTTTTAAAGACTTGTTTTATTAACCATTAACTGGGATGAATCAAGATACCTAATTTTTGCTCTGACTGTAACATTCAACCAAGTATCCTCTAACAATGCTAAGTAAATGAGATTCTAACACTTCTATTCCTATTCTCTCCCCTTTGCTTTTTGTGATACAGCTTGGGTTTACTCTTTATTGTTCTACATAAATTACTGCAAAAAGACACAAGTGAAACTTTTGACTGTTTTCTGCAATACTATTAATTTAAAATTCATGAGACTGAACATCCACATCTCCGTACTCTATGATAATTGATATGGACCCAACTGTAATTACTGTGCATCAAGTGACTATGTATAGTGAATATAATTCACTGCTTATAAGTACATTTTATTTACTTATTTTCCTGTATGTGATCCACAATTAACTAGTTTCAAACCATTCCTCAGATGTTGCTTTCCTCTTTCTGTCTTTCAGATTCATGCTAAAGTCCCCCATCCTGATGTTATACATATTCACTAATACATAAGGTTTAACTTTTTTATAACAATTCCTTTCTTAATGCGGGGATTACTTAAGTATAAATATAGACTATTCTAAAAAGCATTCCCTTGTTATTGATGTAACATCAACTGTCATACATCTTTCTAGACATCTAACCATTACACGTATCCATCTTAAAGAATTTCCGATGATAGCCAGTACAATACTGGGATACTCTTCTTCTCATTTTGATCAGATAATAAGTTGCTTCATAACTGCCGTAATTTCATCCTGATGTTCATTCTCTAATAATCTTACATCTACAGGCCAACCACATTGTAAGCAATAGACTTAACGCATTGTGCCACTAATAATTTTCTTAACCAAAAATCTTACGTTATTCATATTTCGACAATATACTTTGCTGTTACGTATCTCCTTCTAATCTAATCTTCTTAATATGTTACTTCATCATTCTCCTGCTGTTTATGTATTTTAAAACAGTTCCCATTCCATTTAGTTATCTTTAGTAGGCTTTTCCTCAAAACTTTTAACATTCTCTTCTAATGCATCGTCCCTCTTGTCCTTCAATGTTTGTTTCTACCTCTTGCTGCTGTCCTTGTGTATCTAACATCACCATTGTGTCATCCCTAATGACTTCCTCAGCAACCAATTCTGTTTCACTGTTTTCACTCTCTAATTCTTTTATGCTTCTTATCTCTTCATCTCTCAGGCCATTTGTTCCCGCTTCCTTCTTTATAATCGCAGTCAAACCAGAAATGCATCTGGTTACCACATTTTCTACAACTGGGTTTGCAATTTACCTGTGTGTGTTCCCTCTATCTTCATTGCTCACTGCATCATTTTTGATACTGCTCTATTAAATGTGCATCCTGAGCACAATAGTAGCATACTTGTGGTATACTAAATACTTCAAAGATTCTCAACACACAAAATAATATTTTCCAAACACATAATGATATTCGCCACTTTTAAATCTAGGAATATTTCACACCCTCCATGTCACAGATCTCATGTGTTCAACAGTTTTTTTATCTAGTTTTTCACTTAAATGCATTTAGACATCCTTAGCAGTCAAAATATCTATCTCGAGCTACACAAATAATTTTTACCTTTATTTATAGCCATAGCAGCTATATTTATATATATATGCCTGTGCAATTTTTTTTTATTAAATGTATCTACAAATTTTGCTGTGATCAAAATTGACATAATCATCACATAAAGTACTGCATTTTTCTGCCTCATCTTATTACCAGCAACATAATTAAGGCACACTGTCACCCACAAGTGACTTCCTAGACTCATTTACACTTACTATTTATTTCTGCTGATGACATGTCCAGTCAGAAGGCAAACCTTTACAAGTCCAAGTGTATTCTCATAGCTCCATATTGATCCCAGTCGATCTGGTTTCCTCTGCTTCGGTCTCATCTCCTGGAGAAGCCCCTGTTCTTGAAAGTCATAAAAATCTTTCTGCTGCAGCCAACAGGAAGAGCTCACCCAGGTCTTTACTTTCTGTACCTCTGTGCCTAGCCACTTAGCTTTTCACTTCTGACAGTAACCAGCAATTTATATTTTCCTAGATGAATGGTTAACATAATCCATTATGTCAGGAACCTAACACAAGAAAGACTTAAAGAGATAAATAGGCATATTTTCCAATTTTCAAACATATCCCTGAAATTTTGTTTTACCTTGCTCATATGTTCGAATCTGTTAAAATCCATTTATCTGCCATTTCCAATTTCCATGGCGTCCTTTAATTTTTTACTTTGCCCTCAATAAAGGTGGGCAAAACCTTTCTTAAGCATCTTGTTGACTCCTCCACTATGAGATCAAGTACCTCCACAAGACTTCTGCTATGTGCTAGAGAAATTGTCTAAAACCCCTTCTCAATCTGCAGACTCAGCAGACTTAAGATTTATTTCTTGGAAAACTCTTTTCCTTGTGGCAGTTGCAAACATGGTGTGTAGACTTCCCCTTTTATTATTTTACAAATACAGACTTTTGTCTTCATCCTTTATGCTGTACCAAATGAGTCTAATATTAACTAATACATTCATTAGCCAGCCATTATCTCATATTAGTCAAATTCTGGAGAGTACTTGCTGTGTTATTTAGATGTGCATCACAGACTGAAGTATTATGTTGCTATAACTAAACCCCTATCTTGTCAGCTTTTCATCTCCTTTTCTAACAAAAAAAATTGGTCAGATTGTTTTGAAGGTCACCCTAGCTGGCTGGTTTTCAGAATATTTTTCCATTTTTTATCTAAAACATAGTAGGCATCTTTCAGGAATCTGTAAGGCTCAGTCTACTAGACTTTTAGCTACTTCAGTAGCCTTTTTGAGGAGTGCAGCCCCAGATGGCATTTGTGCAGCATCAACCTAGTCTTTTCTCAATACTTTTTAAACTGTATAAAATATTCAGATTTAGGTCTTTCTTTTATGCTAAAATTATCAAGGCTATACTCTCATGAGGATTGCCACCCAGAATAAATAGCTGGGATTCTTTCCTGATTTTTACTGAGGATGGACCTCATCTTACCGAATATGAAAGCTATATCTTACCATAACAATAAATCTCGAAGAGCAAGTCCTCTCTCAGTAACTTTCCAACCCACCTTTCATCATCTTGACTAAGAAGGCTTTTATTTTTAGCTTCACACTAAGATCAGACCTGGAAAGGGTAAACAGCATGGTGCATTATGGGATCAATGTGGCCTTTTGACAGCCTGGGAATTTTACCCATTTTAATGCCTGTGGCTGTAGTCTTTATTGTTCCTGAAGATGGACCTGTTCTTCCAGAAGTATCATTATAGTTTGGACAATGTGAGGTATTGCCAGCTATGCCAGGAGAAGTAGGGCAGTGGATGTATAGCATATGGCAGCATAGCTAGCTGGAGTTCTGTAAATAATTATATGTCATTTGTGTATCAAACTAATTTGTAGAGGTGATTGTGTTGAAAATGTATTTGTAAAGTTGCTTGTGTTAAAAAATGTACCAACAGTGGGTCCTGCTAGAAGAAGAAATACACCTGTATGTCACACTGTATTGTGACTGTGGATATTAATATATTGTAACAGAAGATACTAGAAGAGAAAAGGTTAATCTCAGATAACTTTTAGAAAAATATCACAAAATTAAATTAATTAATTTAGGCCACAAAGATTGTATCTCACAGTCTCAGTGCAGCCAGAGACAAAAAGTCTGTACTAGGTAGCCTTCTTTATTGTCCTTAGCAATGAACTAATTGCTACCCTGGAAGTGTGGAAGCATTGAAATGTTTTTTTGGCTCCCATATGCTATAACACATCATAGCAAAGTTCTGTCTGTGTATATGGTAACACATATGTGTGAGGTTTTGTTTCAGTTTCTAATAAAGTGGGGTTAGTATGGGAACCAGATGTCAGATGACCAGATGCATGTGATGTCATTTTGTAATCCAGGACTGAAATGATGTTTTAATACTAGATGAGACAGAAGTCTCAGAGCAGTCTGTTTTTTGGAACCTGACATAGAAGGATCTTTCACCCACTTCATCTTGCCTTGATCTAGTATGTGAACTAGGGGACAGTAATTCTTTAGATCAGTCAGGAAAATATAGTGAGATTATTTAAGTACTGTTTTTCTGTATCTGTGTTATTTTAATATTTCCTGTGATTGAAACACTGGTGTTTATTGTAAATAGATATTTAGTATTTTCATGTTATTTTATTATTTATTATTAAATTTATTTAGACTTTTCATTGTGGCTGGTGTTTTAAAGAATATTTAACTACTGAGATTACTTATATTTATTTGGTGACACTGGGGCCACTCCTGAAAGCCTTGTTGTTTGGTCAACATTACCATTTGTATTAGTATTAATTTCACTCAGTATAATTGGGTACCCTTATAACAGCCTTAGAGTACTTTGCAGTATCTGCTGGCAGTAACTACTTTATAGTCTGGGCAAAGGGTAGCAGAGCAAGTAAATCTGTGCCAGCCTTTCCCAGGTGTGTGTGTGTGTGTGTGTGTGTGTGTGTGTGTGTGTGTGTGTGTGTGTGTGTGTGTGTGTGTGTGTGTATGCAAATCAGATCTCAGTGACTCTGTGTGTGTGTGTGTGTGTGTGTGTGTGTGTGTGTGTGTGTGTGTGTGTGTGTGTGTGTGTGTGTGTGTGTGTGTCAGCTGCTTGGGGTAGGGACACAGTGCACTGGTTTCACAGAGAGGTGCTGGAGGACTTGGCTTGGACACATATCTGAGGACTCAACTCTACAGCTATGCCAGTGGGGAGTCTGACTGCAGGCGTATAGAGAGAGAGAGAGAGAGAGAGAGAGAGGAAACCCATACCTCAGACTGAGTGTGTACCCTGTGTGCTCTTAGGGAAAATTGTGCTTGATGAAGAGAGCTGCATCTGGAAATACTGGGTGTATCTGTTCTTGTTCCAAGTTAATGTCCGTCACCAGTGTCAGTGATGAAGATTCAGGGTCCTTGATTACTGGTCCAGAGGGGATGTCACAATAATATATAAATCTCCTTCATTTATTCTCATTTGCTCTAGAGGTAGTAAGGTTATGGTGACTTATATTTGTTCTCCTTGTTCTCTTCAGCTTGGCATATCTTAGTATTTGCCTGTTATCTACATCATGATTTCCTCTATTTAGAACACATTCATTTCTAATCTTCTTCTATTCTTTCCATTAATCTTTTGAATCTGTTAGCTTCTCTCTCTGTTAGTTTCTTTACTCATCTCTACACAAAGTACCTCTCCTACAGTTTATGAAATACCTTACCATGCCTGCTGCAATACTGCACAGACTCTGCTTCAGCTGCATTCTTACTTATGCATTTGCATTAATTCAGAATTAGGCAATTAGCCTATGTTATGAATGCAAGATATCAACTATGTACTATCTAACCGTAACAAGTCATTCCTTCAGTTTATTTTACTGCTGTCCATATCTTCTAACCACTTACTGCAATAATTCTGGCCAAAGCCAAAAATAATGGGGAGTAAAGGGCCCAAAAATAGGGGCAAGTTTTAAATGTAGAAATTTGATAGAATAATTAATTTTTGTATTAGCATGCATTTTCTGACAGGTATGAAGTCTTAAACTCAAATATCTGTCACTATTTAGTGCCAGCAGATTAAAAATATGAGGCAAAAATATGAACATTCTGCAAAAAATCCGATAGCTGAGAAGTCCACTGCCATATAAATTTTTCTGTTGTAAAACAGCTGTTACTCTTGATTTTTATGACTGCATAATGATTTATTAAAATTGCTGAAGCATACATTGTATGGTTTCTGGACATTACGTTGTTGATTGCTTGCTATTATGTTCCCTTTGTTCTAATTGTCACATGATGTACCATGTTTTTGGGAATGTTTGGAATGTCAAGAATGTATAACTTGTACATGCCATGTGCAGTGTCTGAAACTGATCCTCTGTGATCAGTCCATTGTCCTGGTTAAGAAATTGAGTGATCATGGCCTCATGTTTTTTGTTTTTTTGTTTTTTGTAAACAATGAAATGCTGTAGAAGCAAAAAACTCCTAAATCATTACCACTAGGGATTTCTCCTCAGTTTTAGTAACCTAATTCCATGATGGAGAGTTTGATAGTGGTTATTCCTCATGGAGCTTCACTATACTGCTTAGATTTTCAGACCAGCACTTACACTTAATGAGTGTGCTCTGCTACAGAAATGAGTGTTAAAGGCCACTCCCTCAGATGGATCACCAGATCAAGAAGTCTAACAGTTCAGGAAAGGGTTATGGGATGCAGTTCAAGAAATGGCATGGCATGCTTAAAAACTGATAGCTGCGCCAGTTAGCTTCTACCACTCCCATTCATTAGGTCATATGTTCATAAATAAATTCTGCAAGTTAAAAATGAGTAATCTTTTCACAAACAAACTCCAACTTTTTAACCCTAGCTTTTTTAGATGAGATGAAAAGTCATCTTAGCAATGCACTGAGCAAAGTAGAAACTAGTCCTCAGGGCTTCATAACTCTTCAGGCACATTCAGCATTGTCAGAGATGTTGCTAACAGATTTGATGAAACATCTGCTGTAAAATAAATGGTAGATAATGCCACAGTGGAGCAGCAGATAGTGGTGTTTGTTGCCTCAAAGTAAGAGGTTCTCCAGTTCGATTCCTGACTGAGGTGCCTTCTGTATGGAGTCTGCATGTCCTTCCTGTGTTCACATGCTTTTTGTCTGGGTGCTCCAGTTTCTTCCCATACTTGACAAATAACCGATCTTCATGTTTGTTTTGTGTTATATTTTTATGTGTTACATTACTTTCCATTAACTACAAGTGTGTTGCAGTGCCCTCTCTACCTTCATCTGGAATGTTACTTTTTGGTTGGTTCTTCCCTCACTTCAAAGACATGTATTAGGTGGATCGGGCACTCTAATAGGTGTGATTGTGTATGCATGTGAGTGGTATGGAGGAAGAAATGCGGCAGGACCAGCTACCCGGTGGTGTGAGTCTTGGCTCTAGATGATTGTAACTGTTGAAGTGACACCGTTACCCCAGGCAGAAAATGGTTAAAAGAGGTTACAGATGGATGGATTACCAAAACTCTGGAAAAATAGCTAGTCAAAATTAAGGGCATCTCCTTAACAGTATTCAAATGTAGCTCTAGAAAGCACATGGGCAACAGCAACCAAGCTTCTCAAAGGCCAAAAGGTTGTATGCTTGGCAACAAAATATATGAGCCCTTTTTCACATTCACTCCAGGAAATTACAGTCTCCCAGAAATACAAGAATATTACATACAAACTTGTGTTTGTCCCTTCCTTTACTGTATGCTGTGTATCTGGAGTGACTTGGGGAATAATCTTGATGCCTGAAGAAGCAACTTGTATCAGCGAAAGTTTAACTTGCGAAATAAAGAAATAAGGTTGCAGGTACTTGTGGTTCCAGAGCTTTTACTTTTTGTACTATTTTTACATGAGTTGGGGAATATGCAGACCAGTGACAGGGGACTGGGAAAATGAAAAGTTTTAATGGTAATTTGTCCAATAGACAGTACCACAAAGAAGATATTACTAAAAGCCACTTTCAGCGAATTTAAGTTTTGCACTTTTCTCCACTATTATTGTGACCAGGGAGTTAGTATATATATATAAGTTGGTGGATGAAGGGGTCTTGTCCCCTGCAAATACAGCTTATTTTATTATTCACTAATAACGAATCTGGCAAATCTATGAGCAAGCATGATGATGCACAACTGTAGCTTAAATAATGATAATGTGAAACTTCACTAGAGAGTGGAAAGGGCAGCCATCTCACACCAACATATGGCTAAGTGACCTATTTTGGGCAGCCACAGCTGGCTTCCAGTCTGGGCAGGTGTATAAAAGAAAGAAAAGTTAACCCACTTGCATATCTGTGGACATCACCACTAGCCATATAAAAATGTTCTAATAGCAATGAGTACAGACACTGCATCAGAAGGAAATAACACTGACTCGTAGGCATGCCCGACTTTGTTCCAGATATGCTGAATGCTGGTGCTTCATTCACTGCTGTACATAGAACATTGGTAAGGTGCACTTAGAACTGCATATATTATACTTCTACTTGTATTACTTTGGGATGTAAAATGATTTTGTTATGCAACTTTTCTTCTCCCTATATTTCTTTGCCATTGGCTTTTGGCTGAGGTTGTGACAGAAAAGATTCTTCAGACCAGCCCCCCCCCCCATATCAGTTAACAAACTTAAATTAATGAATAAAATAATGCAAATCCAGGAGTTCCATTTTCCTGGAAGTGCAACAGATACCTGAATCCAGCATTCTGTCTCAGGAGATCATCTCCTGCACTGGTGTTACCCCAGTAGTCATGAAGATCATATATATTCAAGTTGTTTCTATAGTTCCTAGTATTTTACCTAAGGAAAAGGTACTGGAGTAGACCATCAAGCAAATGTAAGTGATAGTGACTCAGAGTGGATAAAACATATATCCATGTAAAGTCAGAGGATCTGCCCCTGTCCGTAAGCCAGTTCAAGTACCTAGAACTATAGGACAATTACATTATCCTCACCACTACAGACAATCTAAGGGACATGATGGTATATTTCAAATGGTTCCCCTTTACTCACCTTCAACTCTGTAACATCAACATACCAGTTGGGGGGACCATCGGTGACAACACCCTGTATACTGCATATTTAAGGCACATTCAGCAGAGGCAGCTTACAGAGACATATGCACAGGGCCCTACAAGAGACAGCAGATGAAGAGACATTACTTTTGCTGACAACATAATCTAGTATTTTGTAAGGGATGTAGGTAGTGAAAAAGTTGTCACCTCCATCTGGGCCATATTGTATGATGGAAGATGCTTCCAGATATTGCTCAGTAAATAAAATATGTCTGCCACTTCATAGCAGATATTAAGCCATATTGCTTACACTCTCTAAATGGGGTTTTACTGTTTAGTGAGTATAAAACACAAAAATGAAAAAAAGTAAAATAAATAAATAAATAAGCACTCATCTAGCAAAGGTAACTGCAGCATTACCTACAACGACTTGCTGTTTTATTTTCTGAAAAGCCTTGCCCAGTGAGGTGTTAAAATGAAGACAAAGTAATGCAATTTTCTGTGTGTGAGTGTGTGTGTTTGAGAAAGAGAGAGAGAGAGAGAGAGAAACAGAGACAGAGATGGAGATATTTATATAGAGACTGACAGAGAGAAAAAGCGTGAATAAAAGAGACAGAGAGTTTATTTTTAAAAATGCAACTCTAATTCAGTTAAAAAAGAAAGAGAGCAAGAGGCTTTCTATCAACATGCATCATCTGTATGAAACTGTAATGTCTGGCATTATTGACTCAGTGTAATCCTCAGTAATTTACCAGAAAAATCAAACATGTTTGAGAAACAGGGCAGAAAATATAAAATTGGGGATGTTTTGCAAAATTCAGTGCTTTGCAGTTTACTTTTCTTTTCATTTATTTGATCACAGTGAGCTTATCTGAAGAGTGTTCAATCAAGAAAGTGGTTGCAATTGCTGCTCACATTTGTGTGTGTGTGTGTGTGTGTGTGTGTGTGTGTGTGTGTGTGTGTGTGTGTGTGTGTGTGTGTGTGTGTGCGTGTCTGTGCTTCTGTGTATATGTGTGTGTCTATGTACAATAAATACTTGCATAAGTCAAAATTTAGAAGAAATTTACTTCCTCCAGTGGCAATTACATATGGTCCAGCAGCTTTGAAACATTAGGTGGAGGAACTATTTTACATAAAAAATATAAAAAAAATGTAAATACTAATTAAAAAGAAACATGAAATAATTTAGCAGGTAGCACATTATCTAGGTATAATAACTATATTGGGTATTAAAAAGGAAGTAAACGACCTTCAAGGGTAAAATAGCCCTTTGCCTGTGGTGTCAGGTCTCACAACTCCACTAGGCAGTCTATCTTTCCACAATAATGTCCATCATATCAGGCACTATTATTTGCTTGAGGCATAGGCATGTGTTATCTAGCATTACACTAGCATGTGTACACAATGCACTTTTGTGCATGTGTACACAATGCCTATATTTTGACAAGCTGGGCATAGCCCCAATAAAGCCACTCCATTTCTTCTATTGAACTCAAACTTCAGGCTGCTTTTCATGCCCTTTTTCAATGGGTCAATAATAAACAATTACTGTGAAATTCCTCAAAAAAAAACAATGCTTTTTGGCACTAGGCAAAAGCTCACTTCCATCTCCAGATCTCTACAAATCCTTGAACATCTTAATAACACAATTGAAAATGTCACTTCATTCAAATACCTAGGGATCTGGGTGGACATCTTCCTAAATTTCCAATTCAATCTGGACTACAAACACAAAAAAATCAACTCTGTTCTATTCTGGGCTAAGAGGATATCTCCTTTACCATTCAGACCCTGTAGAAATGCTATATGTAAAGGTATCTTACTGGATCAGCTAGAATATGGTTTCCATCTAATTGTTGGAGTCTATAAAAGAGACGTATCCAGCATTCGGTCCATCTCAAGCACCATTTCCAGATTCGTCACGCTCTCCCTAATAAATGAAAAACACTACAAAACCATTGAAACAGGCTCCCTGTGAAACAACATGAAGACTTTCTACTTGCCTCTCAACTATTTAAACTTATCAAGAATAACACCTGCCCCTCACACAGTCTTCTAGACTATTCAGATATGCACCAACATGCAACCTTAGAAATCTTAACCACATATGTCCACTCCTGCAACCCCCACGAACAAGGCTTCACTGCACAGGCCACGCTTTCTCAGTCACTGGTTCCAAACTGTGGGAAACTCTCCTTTCTTTTCTTAAAGATCATTCCTCTTACCCAGTTTTCCAATCTAAAATAAAAGCACATTTCAAGACTCTAGGAAAATGCAGTCTCTATGGAAATATACTGTAACTTATGCAAGTATGTATTGTGTTTTGTCTCTCATCTGTAAATAAGGTTATTTATCTATTGCCTTTATACCTTAAAGCCAGCTATGATGTTCAATTTGTAAATAATATATGTAAATATTGCATTTTGTCATTCACTCTGTATATAATGCCATGTACTTATTGTGTTCACCCTAGGCTGAGACTGAAACAGGTCCACTGGGATTAGGGAGCTACCCTTGTTAACCATAAATTGTAAATCAGAAAGACGGCTGCAAAAATTCCACTTCTAGGTATAAATGTAGCATAATATTATAACAATATTAGCATAGTCCTGCCACAATTTGTAAATGGTTTCCCAGAGCAACATGACATCATGCTGACACAAGGTTGAAGCATATAGCTCAAAGTATAAATGAAGTAATAACATCAGTGACAATTTACATTCTCAACCTCGGTGTAACTTCACTAAGCAGGTACTGCAAGGCATTGCATATTTTACTATTAAAAGTGCTTTATATTCAACCATGTGCTTTCTAATTGGACACAGCCTTCATCATAACGACTGTAAATCCACCATCACCCATGGGAATGAGTCCTGGTAACTGCAGCTCTTACAAAATAGCTAAAGCTGACATGCTTTCTGATCTACAAATTAGAGGAAACAAAAACAACTAGTAGACGGGTGGAAGACAAACTTCTTCCCCTCTCCAAAGGCAAAAAGAAAACTAACTTAGTGTAGCAATTAGGGCAGAGGAATGAAGCTCTGAATTGTTAATAAGATGTTCCCTGAGCCAAGGGTACAGGGTTTGATTCCTTCCACCTTCATTTGCCTACCTTGTGACTCTAACAAAATGCTCCTGGTTCACCCCTGAAAAGAGACAGCTGTGTCCAGGAAGCTTACTCAATCAATAAACAGGCATGTGAGTACCATCATGTAAACTCTAAGGTGTGTGCAGTACACTAGGATGCTGTCCATCAGTCGCACAAGAAGGTGGACAAGAACTACAGCCTGAAGGAGTTCCAAGATACAAGGCTGTCATTTAAAAAGGTAAACAATTTATTTTTTAATGAATGATTTCTAAAAGACATGCTTGTCCACTGTGGTCACATTTTGACCAGCGTAAGAGTATTGTATGAATCAGTCTTTAGAGTACAAACTTTCCTGAATTACAAAACAGCTTCAGACATGGCTTCTAATACATATTTAACTTGTTACTTTCACCCAAGTTTGACACTGAATACAAATAGTGAGTGTTCAGTGCAAGCTGTTTACTTTTAGTTAACAATTCTTCTTTTCCCTTGTGCTTAGTTGTAACCACCCTGCCTCAGATTTCTGAATCTGACCACATATCTACAATAACTTTATGTTATTTGATTACCAACCTTAAGTGTTAATTCAGAGCCAATGCTCACGAAAAGAAACTGGCGATAACCACAGCTGTGACAGTGTTTTAAGTGGCCATCCCTCCCTTTTTACCTTTACCTTGTCACAGTGCTACAGTGTTTTAAGTGGCCATCCCTCCCTTTTTACCTTTGCCTTGTCACAGTGCTCTCTGTTCACTTCCTTTTTGACTCCTGATATGTCTGTCTTACAATGTTTCACTCCATAATGGGCTTATAAAATCTTCCTTCCTAATAGATGTTGTTCTGAGTGCTCCACACCACAAAATAACACTAGACGTTCACATATTTGTAACATATTATTACAACTAATAATAATAATGAGTAAAATCCTGTTTTGAGCATAATGACTGCCTTATAATTATAGCAGTGCTGTAAGCTAACTATAAGTGCACATACACCCATGTAAGTATATGCAGTACGCTGCAGTTTAAAAGGTGTCCTGGTGGCTGATCTGTAGTGACTTGGTCTGTACTATAGTACTCGAGATCTGCTTTTATAATCTGACCCTTGGCAGTTACAAAGGGGAATGTTTATGCTATAAACATTATATTATATTACATTACTAGTAAGGGATGAACTGGGTATCTAGCTCAGTCCTATAGCTTTTACTAAGGAATAAACTAGAAGATTAAAAAAAAACTATCTATCTATATACAGCAAAATGCATTACTATGAAGTTCCCTCAGCACTTGCAAATCCTTTGCATAAGACACTTTATAGATCTTGACAGAACATACTATTTGTTTGCTACATTTCTCTTAGGCAGCTATATTATGATCATCAAATTAACTGAGCACAGCAAGCAAGAATGGCCATAACAAGGATGCCAGACTGACACATGCAACCCCCAGGCTGAAGTTGGCCACCAATGACCTTGTCTCTTCCCTCATGTAGACAGCTTCTCATCCTCCAGTTTTACTCTTGCAGTCTGTCTAGTAGAGTACACCCTGTGGTAAAATGTCAGTTATTTCATCTGTATCATGTTTTCACTTCTACCACACCTCCCTATGCACTGGTCTTGTATTAAAATGCTGCTTCCTAAGTCATCTTCTTCCCAGTCTGTGGGGACAGGTGGTCATTACCTCATGTTGTAGTTATTGTACGCTTTTATAGTTCTACCCCTAACTCTGTTATGCTATCCGTGATTTTATTTATTTTTTTACTTTCCCCCATTATATTTCCTGGAACTTTTCCTACTTTGCTAATTATCTAAGTTTTTGGGGAGATGTGAGGATCCCCTTGTATCTTAGAGTCACTCTTTCCTTATGTAGCCAGCTAATGTAACTTGTTAATGAAACATTTAGATCTGTCACTTACCAACACAGTGTCATTTATGGACAGACATAGATTGTCAGACAGTATGGAGATAGATCTTTTAGTTTTCTATGACCATTCATTAAATTATACATTCAATTAATTATACATTATACATTACTTCTCCCCTAGCTACTTCCTCTCCCATTCACTCTAATACCATAGCCCCATCTCTCTTTACTCTTTCTAACTCTACCACACATACATTCAAGGTTATCTCTCTCTCTCCACTCCCACTTAAAACTAAAACAAAACACCACCTACAATTCTACTATATCACTTCCCTTAGACTACTTATCTTAAAACTGCTGCTATTGGGTGATAGACATCCTAACCCTGGTCCATCCCTTACTTTCTCTGTCCCTACTCACCACTCAAACCTTCAAAATCCTATCCTTAATTCCTCTTCCCAGCTACTCACTTCCACTCATATCAAAACTCGATCATTGTTGTCTATGAATATCCAAAGTCTCTTAAACAAAGTCTCTCTCTTCCACGCCTGGATGTCCATACACACCCCTGATATTCTATGCCTCTCTGAAACCTGGCTTAAGCCTCATAAAGCCAACACTGAAATACTTCCACCAGGCTTTAACATCCTCTGGCATGACCGCCCCCCCCCAAAAAAAAAGGTGGAGGTGTTGCTACCTCAGACTTTCACCCAGCAGAAATTCTCATCGCTAATTGTCATATAAGCACACATAAGAAGCTTGCCATAGTCTCCATCTACATCCCTCCTGGCAATAACACTCGTATTCTGGAAAACTTTCTCTCCTGGATCTCTCAAAACATCTCTCACAAAACCATCATCATGGGTGATGTCAATATTGATTGGAATGCCCTTGATACTGATGCTCCAAACACCTCCATTAACCTCGTTGGATTCTCTCAGCTAATCTCAAATCCAGCTCGTTTCAACAAACACACCAACTCTGGCCACACTCTCGACTGGGTGCTCGCCTCCAACCATAATCTTTATCATAACCCCTCTATCCTGCCTGATGCCCTTAATGACAACCATCCCACCTCAATTCTTAGACATTCTCCCCAGCTCATTAAACCCCAACTTTACAAAGATTTTCAAAAACTCTCCAGCTTTAACCCAGATACTTTCAACCTCTACTCTCCTCAATCAACTGGTCCTTTATCTACAATCTCCCACTAGAGGAAGCTGTTCTATCCTTTAACATCATCTTTCTAGAAACACTTAACTCCTTGGCCTCCATCAGGAAAGTAAGGATCAAAGCTCACTTTGCCCCCTGGCTAACACAAGCCAGTTGAACATTCATGAATCAGAGAGATAGAGCATGGAAAAGATGGAAGCAATCCAAATCCTCCACTGATCTTCAGACTTACAGAGAGCTCCAAAACTTAGCCAAAACAAGGTTACTCTTGATAAACAAACCTATGTCCAGAAACCACTTGGGAATCTATATTCCAACCCACAAATGTTCTGGCAATCTTTTAACAAACTACTACATCCTGGATGCCCATCTCCCCCCAATCCCTGCCCTAATATCTCTCCCACAGACATTGCTATTTTTCTCAATAACTTCTTCATTGACTGCATCTGCACCCTGACAAGAAATGACATTTGTGACACTACACCCCCTATTTCCTCCCACTCTACCATCTTTTCACTCATCAATGCATAAAAATGACTCATCAAAAACTTGGACATAGAAAATATCTTACTCAATCCTCCAGACTCTCCCTTGCCCAAGCCTTCCTACTCCCCACATTACTCTATGCAGCTCCCATACTTACACATTTTAAAACTAATCTCCTGACTAAACTAGAATTTACCTGTAACAAAATTGCTACATTTGCAATCAATCTACCCTATCACACCCATCACTGTATAGCCCTAAAAAAGCTACAATAGCTTAAATTTCAGTACCAAATTTTATTACCCCTGCTACTCACAGATCACTCAGTCCTACATGATCCATCTTTCTGCCCCACTCTCTATTCTCTTATCCAGCCTTATACTCCCATCCGTGCTCTCTGTAGTTCTCAACAGAACCTATTACAAATGTATAAGCCTAATAAAAATATAGGCAAATACTCTACAGCTACTCCATTTCAAAAGCCTGGAACAAACTACCACTACATGTCAGATCTATCACTAATTGCAGCTCCTTCAAAATAGCTCTTAAAGATACCTACCGCAAGTCATGATTATGTCCTTGCAATGACCCAACATAAATAATTTTTCTACTTGTTATACATTCTGACTATTACTCACCCTCTCATAACTGCAACATCTATAAAATCTAATTAGACTATAATAATGCAAACTGTTGTCCAACCTGCTTCTACTATCCTACTCTTTTGCATACCTCCTACATAGGTGCTTATTCCCCCACCTAATGTCAGTGACTTTTTTCTTCCTGTTGCTACTTTTATCCAACCTCTCACTGCATCTCTCTTCCTTGCTGGCCTACCTGCTATCATCACAGCACTTTCTTCCTGACTTTTTTTCTTCCTGCAGCTATTTTTGTATCCAACCTCTCACTGTACCTATCTTCCTCGTTGACTTACCTCTCCTGTTATCATAGTATTTTCTCCCTGCAGTATTATACGCCTTATTTAGGCATCTCCATCTATTGCACCATTGGCTAAGATGTATTATGCACAACACATTTTATTTGTCTAATTATTACTTGTTTCTTCTAAAAAATATATATATAATTTCTTGGTATTCCCGTATATACATTTTTGATTATCCTGTTAGTAGCTTTATAAATGTTACTTTTTTAATCATATTAAGCAATCTGTTTACTATTTGTTGTTTTGTTGTGGAGCTTCATACCAATAATTCCATTGTTTTATTTTATTTTATTCAACACTCTTTTCATGGAATTATTGGTATATTGTCATTTTGAACTGCTTTATGGTGTGGCTGCCCTTATTGGGTGCTGCGTGTTGACCGGACCTCTGTGTCTTATTAGGAATAGTTCATCCTTGTTCCTGCTCGGGCACATATCTGAGAATGTCATCATGTGTGCCCTTATATAACATCCTTCCCCCAACAGTGGTAAATTCTGCTTCTGCAGTGCTTCTGTCTTCTCCACAGCCATGTTATCATTTCCATGAGATTGAAAAATTACATCTGTTTCCTTTCTCATGTAGTGTTCCTACATTATTAAGGGTTTGCAATCTGTTTCACCCATGCCACCAGGCAGACACCTAGAATTCACTTTCTCTTTCTCCATCCCCTTGTTCTATCTACATACCAACAACTGAACACCTACCAAAGCTGTTTCCTTCTCATATGAGGTCCCTTATCATTTTCCTGTGAATCTCACATTCATAGGTCCTTAAACCCTTACCAGAAATAGCTTCTTTCTCACATAGGGCTTTTTGTCACCTTGTAGTGGATTTTATTTTCAGAAATCCTAGCAGAAGTTGCTGCCATCTCACTTAGGGCCCTTTGACACATTCCTGTGAGTCTCATTTTCAGAAGTCCTTGGCATTCTCCTTAGTTTCCAGTGCTGGTGCCTCCACCAATCTCTAACTAGACAGCATACAAATGGCAGAGAGGTACATTTCAATAGATGCACTTTTGAACAATTTCTCTCACTGATTGATGGACATAATGCAAAACAGCAACACAGCACTCAACAAACATAACTTTCTACATGTTACCATGTCTCACCATTCTCATGCATATTTTTCTCATCCACAGTTATATCAAAACTAATCCTGACCTATATAATCGTCAATACAGTTATGTCCCCCTGCAAACAAAATTTCAATAATTTTTGCACTCATAAATACTAGAAGCATAAGAAAGAATAATAATAAAAAATAACAGAATATAACTAGCTAGCAGGTAAAGCCTAATTCCTGTCAGATCTAGATCATGGTTAAATGGGGCCCTAGGCGTGGACCCATTGAACCCCACCCCCACCCATCTCAACATCTTAGTTCAACTTAATTTCTGGTCATGACAAAGCAGCATGACTGTTTTATACACTCTGACAGATTCCTGTGCAGTGTGGACAATATCAAATTAGCAAACTCTGTTTTCATCATCCTGACAAAGGTCATTAAATTGGTAGACCACCTTCTGCTTTTTATCTCACAGATGCAAATGGGAATAAGCAGACAAGCTATCCTCTGATCTAAAAGCTTCTTAACTGGTTCAAATATCACTTCAACCTTACCTGCTGCCTCCTCTCTAAATGTACCCCTCAGGGATACACCCTTTTACCAGGGGTCTTTTATCTTTGTTTTAAACACTCTGCCAGCCAACTTGCCGCAACTTCTTTTTATTCTATACACGCATGATATAGTAATATGCAAGTCTAAATTCTAACATAAAACAATCAACAATTAACTTGAAGAAATTCTGCTGCAACTTTCTAACAAATATCCTAAACACCAAAAAACTAAAGCAAACATCTTCTGTATCCAGCAAAAGCTTCCCTCTTTCTCCCTGATCTGATATACCTCACTGTCAAAGGAAAAATTAAACTTCAAAAAGATCAATACACAGCAGGTTCAGGTTAAGGCACTTTAATCTTGCAGCAAGGAGACAAAAACGTGCTAATACAGAGTTTGTCTAACTAAAATCAGGAAGTAAGTCCATCTTTATACATTTTATAATAAGACATTGCCTACCAAGCTGACGTAACAGATCACAAGTTCTAACATCATTATTTCATAGCAGCTGTTTGTCCATGATTTTCTGCTTGCACTATCAATTTTATGAAAAACTTCCTAAGAAAACCAACGTGGCCTTGGCGACCACCGGTTAGATACAACTTCCCACTATGTTATGTTACCACTCAAGGTACTATGGCTAATTCAAGCACAAAGCAAGTACAGATTCTTCAGGCAGTCTTTGTTTGATGTATCTCTTCTTTTCTGCAGCTGTGCATGTTCTCATAACACAAACAAGGCTGATTGTTCATATTTAATCATATTATAGAAAACAGTATTGTTCTATTCATTCATTTCCTGACCTAGCAGATAATCACCTGCTTCTCAGTACATTTCCAAAAGGCATAACATGAATTTTGCTGTGCTAGCAAATATTAGGTCAGGGGGCATCTTGCAAGTTTCAGAAAGCATACTGCAGTTTCAAAAAGCATCTTATAATTTCATACAGAATTTAAGCTGTACATAAAATAGAATGAAAATGTGTTCACCCTTTTAGCTTCTAATAAGCACTAAACATATACATAAATGCATGTTTTTCTGACATTTCCCCCTGTTAATACTTGTTTATTCTATTTTCAAAAGCATAAACAATTTGCTTCTTCTCCTAACCTCTTGCGTTTCAGATTTGCAGTTAAAAGAGTCATTCAGTTTAGACTTATGAAAGCATTTCACTTTTCAACAATTCTTCAATTTCAGTACTTTGATACAAGGTCTCAGAAACTGACATGTCTATAAAATCTTTGATTAACTTTCTCATGCAAGGAATAAAACAACAGATGCATGCTCCTAATAGGAGTAATCCCACACAAATGGCAATCAGGATGTTCATTAGGATGAAACCCCACCCCCCAAACAAATTCTAGAAAAAGTCCATCAGAGGGTTTGGGCCTGGTTTGGTCATGGTCGACACTTGCTGAATCACCTCAAGATGGTCATTTATCTCATGTTGATTGTCAGGAATATATGAACAGCATTCTTCTTTGATTAAAGCACACGTACCACCTCTCGCCATTAGGGTGAAGTCAAGAGCCATGCGGTTTTGAAGAACCACAGTTCTCATAGCATTTAGTTCATCAGTCACTAATTCGAGAGCAGAAAAAGTTGCATTGCTCATAACTTCAAGAAGTTTAGACAGTTTTCTCAGCTCCCAAATCGATTTTACTGCACCATATGCAGGGGCTATGCCTGCCCATGATATAATAGTGTCATTCAAGTCTATGTGTGTTAGTTTATCTTTGTTCTTCACGGAATTATGGTTTCTCCATCCTGCTTCGATTCGTCCCACTGGATTCTCAGGTTTCTTGATTGGATTTCTAGGTTTGCTGCTGACCTCTCTGACGTTTTGAATTTTCCCTCGAGGCAAAGCTGCAGTGTGTTGTATGGCCGGAACCAGGTAACCCAAAAAACAACTGCCGGACCAATTCTCAGGTAACCATTTGTATGCCTTTTTCCCACAAACAAAATAACAATTCTCTACTTTAGTATTGGTATATGCTTGCCCTGCATGAAACATTTTCTTGTCAATAATAGAAATTTGTTTCAAAAGTACAGGATTATGTCGTATTTCACTAAAATTTTTTTTCATTTTCTCAAGATATGAGTCATAGTTTGCATCACAGATAGTTTCTGCCTTATTAGCCTTAATATAACATTTATATGAAACAGTCACATTGCAATTACTCCAACCCACCTGAATATTGTCATTTTTATAAAAACATACAATTCCTTTTTGTGTAAACAGGTAAGTACAATGCTATTTTGTCTTGTGATTTTACAGGTGTAGTATCAAAAATCAAGTTTTCCCAGGTCTCATTGACCCCTAGGGGGACAGCAGTCATTAATAATCCCCCGTATGCTGTCGGTATAGCTGTACAAATCCAGCAATTCGAAACATTAAACGTCTCAGCATACACATATTTAATTGCTTGATAAGTGTTTGGATGCCAGTCTATGAGTAATGCATCACGTTTGTTCAGTTCAACATGTGTGGCTGAAAAAAGGAAAGGCCACAGCAAAAAGATCATTGTTATCAGTATAGCTAACAGGATGATCATGCAATTTTTCTGGGGTTGTTCTGCATCCCTGTTTACTCTATACCTGGTCATTTTGTTCTCGTTGTATAACAGTAGCAAGATTTTTGTCCACTTCAAAGTTTTTGACCAGTTTACAGTGCGTCAAATGGATCCAAGATGCACATTCAGCTATCTTGACTGCAGTGGGTGTTGCTAACAAAACTTGGAATGGTCCTTCCCACTTCGGTGAACTCCAATTTCTTTTCTTCACAACCTTCACCCAGACGCATGCGCCTGGTTGTATGTCTGGTTGTACTGCCTCCGATGGTCTGGTCTGTTCTTTATCTGAAACAGAATTTAATTGCAGAAGTTTGTTATTCAAAAATCGCCTCATATACTCTGCAAGTGAACTGTCAGCCTCCTGGTCTGCAGGCATGAGAGGTTTCCACTGAGGTATATAATATGCCCTCCCGAACAGTGTTTCAAAAGGATTTAACCCCTTTGCATTTGGAACAGTTATCATGCTCAACAATGCCAGAGGCAGACAGTGCACCCAGTTCTTCTGTGTCTCACTAATCAATTTTCTAAGCTTATTTTTCAGAACTCCATTATGCCTCTCTACTAATCCTGCAGATTGGGGGTGGTATGCACAATGGTTCTTTAATGAAATTCTGAAATATCGACTCAACTGTTGTATGGTTTGATTTATAAAGTGTGTGCCATTGTCGCTGTAGATCTTTTCCGGTATGCCAAATCTAGGAATAATTTCTTTAATGAGGACTTTTGCAACAGTAGCTGCATCTGGATTTTTGGTCGAAAAAACTTCCACCCATTTGGAAAACATATCTATAATGACAAGACAGTACTTTTTATTTTCGCATTTGTTTAGTTCTATGAAATCCATACAAATAGTATGGAATGGATACGGTGGTGTAGGGAAACTCCCTTGCTTAGGCTTCAATGCCCCTTGTGCATGATGCCTGTTGCAAACATGGCATGTTGCACAAAATTTTTTTGTGTAGTTTGTAAATCCATATGTCGTAAACACTCGATTTACTAACTGTACCATCCCCCCTGTTGAGACATGGCACTGCCCATGGCTCAACAAAGCTGCATATCTAAACAAGTTAGATGGCAAAATTGGTTTTCCTTCCTTGGAGATGTACAACCCTTTCTCAAGAATTGCTCCTCGTTTTTCCCATTTCTGTTTCTCTATTTTCATAGTAAGTGTCTGCATTGTTTTTAACATTTCTAAATCTAAAATCTCAGAAGGTTGTAATTCCTCACTCAAAAGAAATACTTCTGGAGCTGTAGCTGCTTGCTTTGCAGCTCTATCAGCCATCGCATTACCTTTTGAAATCCTATCCTGTTGTTTGGTATGAGCTACGCATTTACAAATAGCTACTTTCTGAGGTAACTGAATAGATTCTAATAAATCTAAAATAAACTGCGCATGATTAATTGGTTTGCCAATAGATGTTATCATTCCTCTATTCTTCCACTGTTGCGCAAAAACATGTACAGTAGAAAAAGCGTACTGGCTATCAGTAAAAATATTTACACATTTACCATTTGCTAAGGTACATGCTCGAGTCAAAGCAATCAATTCTGCTGCTTGTGCAGACAAGTTGTGTGGTAAAGACTTTGCTTCTAAAATCTCAGTATCAGAGACTACTGCATACCCTACTAGGTTCTGTCCTGTAGGACCCTTTCTGCATGAGCCGTCCACATAGTATGTCACCTCGGCATCATCCAAGGGAACATCCGTAAGATCTTCTCTAGGCAGTGTCTTTTGCTCAATCTCCTGCAGGCAGCAGTGTGGTTTGCCATCTGCAGGGGTTGGGAGCAAGGTTGACGGATTCACAGTTGTACATCATTCAATTGTCATATGAGGTTGGCTCAACAGTATAGTCATACAGGAAAGATGTCTAGCAGGAGAAAGATATGCTGCATTTTCTTGCAGTAAAATAATCGCGACTGCATGAGGCACTCTCAATGTGAGAGGGTGGAACAACACTACTGAGGCTGAAGCCTGCACTGCCATTGCAGCTGCGACTACTGCTTGTACACAGTGGGGCAAGGATCGCACCACTGGGTCTAGCTGTGATGAATAGTAAGCTATGGGGCGTTGCTTGTCCCCATGTTGTTGTGTCAACACTGATGTCATATAGCCTTGCTTACAATCTACAGTTTGAAAAAAATCGCTTATGATAGTTCGGTAATCCTAAAACTAAAGAAGATGCTATTAATTGCTTCAGTTTGCAGAAAGCTGATTCTGTTTCTGGTGTCCATTGTAATAAATCTTGTGCTGCCATAGGTTTCTTGAATATTAAGTTGGTCAGTGGAGCAGATTCCAGGGCATAGTTTGGAATCCAACTCCGACAAAAATTAGTCGTACCTAGGAAGGACATCATTTCCTTCTTGGTAGTCGGTTTGGGTGCTTGTAAAATTGCTATTTTTCTGTCTTCATCTAATATTCTGCCTTCTTTGGATATTACATATCCCAGGTATTTAACCTGCTTTTTCCAAAGCTGCAGTTTGTTTTTGTTTACTTTGTGTCCTTGAATGGCTAAAAATTGTAGTAATGCTATGGTATCTTCTCTACATTCTTGCTGGGTGGGGGCTGCCACAGAATGTCGTCTACATAAAGTAAAATCTGGTTGCCTCTCGGTGGGATAAATCCTGCCAGGTTACTTGCCATTTCCTGCGCGAATATTGTCGGGCTCTCACAATATCCCTGTGGTAGTCGCGTATATGTATACCTTTTCCCCTGAAATGTAAATGCAAACCAATGTTGGCTGTCAGGGTGTATTGGTACTGAGAAAAATGCATTGCTAATATCTACCACAGAAAATTACTTTTGTTGAGGTTTTAAGTCATTCACTAAAATGTGTGGATCTGGCACCGTAGGTGCTCTAGGTATTACTGCGTCATTTACAGCTTGTAAATCTTGGACCATACGCCATTCTCCATTTGCTTTTCTAACAGGAAATAAGGGTGTGTTACATGGTGAATCAGGAGATTCTACCAGTACTCCTTCCTTAAGTAAAGCTGCTTTTATAGGTTTGATTCCTATCTCTGCATCTTTTCTTAAGGGGTATTGTCTCTTCTGTGGTCTAAATGCTGATTTTGGCGTGATAGTAACTGGTCCTGCTGTACGAATAAGTCCTACATCTGATTTTCCTGTTGACCAGAGAGTTTCTGGTATGTCTCGTAAGGCTTTTTCTTCTTCCTCTAATAAGAGTACTACTCAGCTGTCTTCACTTGCCTGCAAGTGTACAGCTGGATGTGTCTGTGTTATCCAATTCAACTTCTGCTTTTGTACTCCCTGTTCTGATAGTTCTAATTCTGTCTGTTTTTCCCACCTTGTGACTTTTTCTCCTAGGTCTGCCCACTTTACATTCTTGTTTTTAGTTAAACTGACATGTGGTAGTCGATTAGATTTATAAAGCGCTAGGAATTCCTGGGGCAATGAACAGCTAACTACACTGTTCCCTTCAGTGTCCCAGTACAGATTATGCAATACTAATCTGTTAGCATAATTTTTGAACAGTTCTTGCTCATATTCTTTATCAGGTCCTGGTGTGCTACAGTAATATAGAGTACAATGCAACAAATGCTGTTTATCAGTGTCAAGGGAGGGGGACTTACTGATGGCTACATTCATCAGCTCTTCAGTTATTGCCCCTGGACCAGTTGTAACCAAGTCCTGGCTGTACCAATAAAATGTTTCACCCTCCGGTCGCACTACAAAAGTATCCATTTGTTGCTGTGCTTCCATACCCTGCATGGCTGGAACTACTGCTATGCCAAATATATGCATAAGGTCTCTGCCCAAAAGGTTTACTGGGCGTTTTGCAGAAACAACAATTTTGCTCTTCTGGGTCATCCCTGAAACAGGGTCAGTTATTGCTATGTTATGGGAGAGTGGCTCCCGATACAGCTGCCCATTAGCTGCTTTCACTAGTATATAATCAAGTGATTCTGAATTTTCTGGTAGTTTGAAAGGATGTATCAGAGTTCGCGATGCCCCTGAGTCACACAGAAATTTAACTTCCTTCCCTTCTACCAGGAGTGTAACTTCTGGTTTTGTGTCTGCTAAGTAGAGCTCTAGGCTCAATAATGCTAAATCCAAAATTTCATTTTCTTCATTATCTGTGATTTCTTGCACATCCTCTATTTCTTCTATCACATCCTCTGCTCCCTCTATCACATTTACGTTTGTCTTTCCTTGGTCATTTCTTTATAGTGATTCCTGGCTACCATATAGTCAGTCCTCACCCTCCTTATCTTCCGTGGCTACCTTCTTATTTTGCTTGCAATCCCTTGCCAAATGTCCCTTTTTCCCCGCATTTAAAACATTCACCCCTTTTTTTCTCTCTTCAAACTCCTCTGATCGCTTATCAGATTGTTTGTTTCCCTGGGCATTTTTCTTGCCCTTCTTCTCGGATTGTACTACAAAGACTTCCGCTCCATCTTCTATGCAAATACTTGGGTTTTCTTTTTCTTTTTGCTATTAAAATGCCTTTCAGCATGTCTCGCATATTCCAGTAATGACTGCAATCTACTTGTACGGTGATCTACCATGTGCTTTGTAATAAAACTACTTATGGGTGCAATACTACCCTTCAAAAATGCATTCTTTAGTTGCTGCTCATATGGGGAATCATGTGTTTGGTCTTCAGGTACCTGCATTCCACAATGGTTATTAAAACACTCTAATAATCTGGCATAATATCTATCAACAGTTTCACCTTCTTGTTGGATGCATTGATTAATGCAAGTCCAGTCAGCCCTGGGCTTCCATTTCTCAGAGATTCGGTCTGTCAGACCTTTCACTCTGTTATCCAGTTCTGCGTTACTATGTGGGAGTGGCCTATGTTCTGCATCATGGGGATTCCAGTTGCCACTGATCATGTGCCAATCTGGACCTATGATTTGTCTGACTACTTTCTCTACTTCCTCTCCATTTAAATGGTAACTTAACCTCATGCCCTGTAAGTCTTCTAAAAATTTTCTAAAATTAACTTTTGGATGGGGAATTCCCTCTGTGGCTTTCCGGATGTCTTCCGGTGTCCACAGTCTATATACTAGGATAGTTGGGTCCTGCCCTTCCTGTCCTGCCTGAGGATTTGGCACTTCTATGAGTGGACATATCTCTTCTTCGCTCATAGCCCATGAATTTCCATTCATTTGATATAACTCTATATCCCCTCTTGTTTTGCATGTTAGAGACCTAGTTTCTACAGGATCTCTGACAAACGGTTTTGATTTCGCAGGGACAGTTGGGTATAGCGGAGGTGGATCTGCTTGTCCACTCACTTCATATTCTGGTAAGGGAAGCAGAGGGGGCGGAGGGGCCGATGCTATTACCAAGTTATTGTCTTCTTTATCTAAAAACATTGTTTTTGAATTTTTATTCTTTTGTTCCCTGCGGTTTGCTTCCTCAAGCCACCTGTTGCCTGAGGAATGCCTAGTTGGCGTTGCTTTTTTACCTGACCTTTTGCATCTGTTTTAAGCTGTTTGACAAGTTTGATAAGCAAAGGTTTGTCTAATTTGCCATCGAATTTGTATTTATTAACCCATTTTGTATAATACCTAACATTGTCGGCACATTGTAATTGCATATATTTTGCGTCTTCAGTTAACGGCGGATCTCGGGATCTTTTTGTGCACTTATTTCCCATGTTGTCTTAACTTAGTTAGAAAATGTTACGTAACCCTTCTTATCATGTGGTACCACGATTTCTCTTTTTCACAGTTTATCTAGAATAACTGCCTACCTATCCTGTTTCCCTGATCTATGACAAGACAGCAATCTTTTTTTGTCCCTGATTTATAAAAATCTGCCTGACAAAAACAAATACTGTAACAAGTCCCTGATCTGAAACAAAGAAAAGGTAAATTCCTCCTCACCTGAGCCTCCGTGATTGATCGTTTCACTGATGGTACCGTAGACTCGTCCTCCAATCTCAGATCAGAAACAGTGGCTGGCCTCTTTTGAATGACAATTCAGTCAGAGGTCTTTCAAAGCAGAAGAACTGATGTGGCCTCTTCCCCGTACGGTTTCATGCCACCGTCCCATCTGACCTGAGCTAGAGCGAGAGTTTCCGGTCTGAAGGACCAATCTGTCAAAGGAAAAATTTAACTTCAAAAAGATCAATACACGGCAGGTTCAAGTTAAGGCACTTTAATCTTGCAGCAAGGAGACAAAAACGTGCTAATACAGAGTTTGTCTAACTAAAATCAGGAAGTAAGTCCATCTTTATACACTTTCTAATAAGACATTGCCTACCAAGCTGACGTAACAGATCACAAGTTCTAACATCATTATTTCATAGCAGCTGTTTGTCCATGATTTTCTGCTTGCACTATCAATTTTATGAAATACTTCGTAAGAAAACCAACGTGGCCTTGGCGACCACCGGTTAGATACAACTTTCCACTATGTTATGTTACCACTCAAGGTACTATGGCTAATTCAAGCACAAAGCAAGTACAGATTCTTCAAGCAGTCTTTGTTTGATGTATCTCTTCTTTTCTGCAGCTGTGCATGTTCCCATAACACGAACAAGGCTGATTGTTCATATTCAATCATATTACAGAAAACAGTATTGTTCTATTCGTTCATTTCCTGACCTAGCAGATAATCGCCTGCTTCTCAGTACATTTCCAAAAGGCATAACATGAATTTTGCTGTGCTAGCAAATATTAGGTCAGGGGGCATCTTGCAAGTTTCAGAAAGCATACTGCAGTTTCAAAAAGCATCTTATAATTTCATACAGAATTTAAGCTGTACATAAAATAGAATGAAAATGTGTTAACCCTTTTAGCTTCTAATAAGCACTAAACATATACATAAATGCATGTTTGTCTGACACTCACAACAACCAAACACCTCTAAAAAACACATATCACTTCATAAATATGGCTGAATTGATGTTTTAAATTCTAGCACCATGTAAAAGTAATTAAAGCCAACATTAATTCATTACTTTTCTGGGTAAGGAAAATCCTTCACTTTCTGTCATTACAAAGAAGGATAACAAGTGGTAAATGTGTAATTCTCACCCTGCTTAAGTATGGACTACCATTAATTGCTTCTGCCTCAAAAAGGAACATCACAAAACTTCCAAGATGACTACACAATGATCAACAGCTACATTTCATTTTTCCCATTGTGAAAAGAAACTGAAAGGTAAGAGCTCGTAATTCTGCCAGTTTTAGGAAAATTCATTTACTGGCTTGTGGGAGCACTGCCTGGATGCCAGCAAAGAAGAAACTTAGAGGGCCTGAAAGAAGAACAACTGGAAAAGGAAAAGTGAAAACACAGACTGGGAGGAATCCTGCAGCTGTTCAACAAAAATCAATTCAAGCACCATATTTTTTTTTTTTTTTTTATACAAGATAGCTTCCAGTAATTTAGAGGAAGAAATAAATCAAATGTGCTCAGAGCTGATTAAAATAAATGAAACACTGAAGGAGTATATCAACTCGAATAAAAAAAAATGTGTGGAAAAAATGGAAAAAGCTGTAAACAACTATTCAGAAGAACTGATAAAGTTGCAAAAGTCAGTGGCCAAAATGAAGAAAAGGCTGGCTAAGTATGGGACTGCTCAAGAAAAGCTTTGGAGGACAGAGCATGTAGAGAAAAACGAAGATTTCCTGCTGTACCAAACAAACTGGAAGGAACAGACTATTAATTTCATGACAGCACAAATAAGCAAATAAATGGTATTCCACAGCAGTATTTATTAATTGGAAGGGCACATTGTGTATATGCTCCAAACCTGGCCATAGGAAAGCAGCCCTGACCTGTATTAGTAAAGATGGAATCATACCACCAGAAAGGGTTGATCCTGAAAAAAAAACTGTGGCAGAAGGGCAATCTCTAAAAAAAATTGGAGACAGTAGAGTGTTTGTGGAAAATGATTACTCAATATAAAAAAGGCAGAAGAGAAGTAAATTTATCCCAACAATCAGGGAATGTCAAGAGGCAGGTGTGAGATTCAAGCTGCTATATCCAGATGCCTTCAGAATTATTTATCTGAAGGATGAAAGCCATTTTTGATGCAGAACAGGCTAAGCAGGAAATACAAATGTTTGTACAACAAACAGTGAGACAGCATGTAGAAGGGACTCTGCCTCTCATTCTTCTGATAATAAAGCTCATTGAGAGATTTTGCCAGATAAACTTTTTACAATGTTCCAAAGGAAAACCCTTGAGAGACAAAAAAGCACAGGAATTGACTAGAATAGTCAGGAGTATCTTGGACATGAACAGGAGTCTGGGTTTGGGAGATGGAGATGAACAGAAAGACCAGCAACACTGAAATTAGTGAATAAATGTGAAACCATAAGGCATCAATCACACTTGTGAAATATGGCTTTATAGGAAAAAAAGTAGCTGAGAAAGATTGGACTTTTGTTGACTATGTTACTTCTGGGGGGACTAAAAGGCATATACTGCACTTCATGTCATTAGTGTTTGGAAGGAGACTAGAAGGGGAAAAAAGAAAAGTAAGTGTAAATAAAAGAAATTTTGTTCTGAACTATATTTGTATAAAACATTTCATGATATAAATTGTATGATATATAATAACATATTTTCAGTGATTGTTGTATGTGACAAAGATACTAAAGTAAACAAGTACTTTTTTTTAATTTTAAGAAATATTGGCATTATAATCAGAAAAATAAAAGAAAGACTGCACAAAATCATGCTTAAAGTTAATATGCTGTAATCTTTGATTGTTGGAGTGAGGGTGTAAAAGTGCACTGATTACAATATATGTAGAGTTGAGATGTTTTCTCTTACTTTTTCATAGGTGAATGTCTGGATTAATATCCTTGGCCAAATATAATAACAAGTGTTTTTCTAATGTGTGTGTGTGTGTGTGTGTGTGTGTGTGTGTGTGTGTGTGTGTGTGTGTGTGTGTGTGTGTGTGTGTGTGTGCCATGCACACGCTTGCATGTAAGAATGTGGGCTTAAAAATAAGAGAACACTGTAAATGCAATGAAAAGTTTTATTTTATCAAATAAATGTCCAGTGTGATTTGAGAAGTCTGCAAATGAGGGTAGCTGCACATTCTGTTCTGCTGTTTCCATGGAGATAGCTGACTGCATCTCAATTTCTTCGGATGAAGCATATCTGCTCACATCCAGCTACTTACGAACATTTCAAACAGGACCTGACTATGAGGTTCAAAAATAGGGGTTATAAAACTGGGGATATACTCACTGCCAGTAATTGGGTCTCAAGACTAGACAGAAAGAACTTTTTGAAGTACAAAGGTAAAACACAGCGGGGTGACTCATTGATTCGGTGTGTAACCACACATGGGAGAAACAACAACATGTTATTGGATAGTGTCCAAAGACATTGAAATATTCTTCTAGCAGATAATAGGCTATCAGAGTTTCTTTAGGACATATGCTCTTTCTCCTTTCATAGAGGAAGGACCTTTGGATCACATTTCAATCATTTCAAACATGGCTCTAGATACACCTCGGATCCCACTCAAAGAACTATGACGGGTGATATACTTCCTGGTTGTGTCCTCTGTGGTCACTGCACACATTGCCATAGGTTGATGAAATCCAAACAGTTTACCAGCAGGAAAACAGGTATTGTTTATGATATCAGGTTTTATGCCAATTGTGGAACTGACTGGGTGATTTATCTTGTGACATGCACCTGCTTGGCCTTTTATATAGGACAAACTTCCAGACCCTTGAGACTACACATATCCGAACATTGCAGTGACATTAGGACCAAAATACCCAGTAATGTTTTGTATAAACATTCAATGGCACACAAGAATGCTAATTTTAGATTTATTATTATAGACAGGATTGTGGGGAATAGAACAAATAAAGCTGGGTGGCATTCAATATTAAATACAAAAGAAAATAAAAGGATCATTAAGTTGGGTGGTTTATTCCCACCGGGGCTTAAGAGAATTTTTGATCAACCAATGAGCATGAATTTTGTACCCAGTTTGTGATATATAAGGGCAATGATTTTTATGGCTTTTTGACTTAACACTGAAGAAGGCTGCTTAATCTGCTTAGCCGAAACCGGTTTGTTACTGCTCTTTTTATACATGCTTAAATAAAGCATTTCTATATCACAGTCTGCTGGCCTTTGTGCTTTTTTGAATTGATTTTATGAGTAAGGCAATGGAAGCATTTGCATTCCCTGATACAATAAAAATGTTAGCTAGGAGGATATATGAGAGACTGAAGGCAAAAATTAAAGTGGGAGGGTTCCTCTCTGACAAGTTCTGTCTGAACAGAAGAACCAGGCAGAGGGTTTCCTCTTTCCCCTTTGTTATTTGCTTTATATTTAGACCCACTGGAAAAGAAAATGAGGGACTCAGAAATTCAAGGATATAATTGGTATGTTAATAAAGAAAAGTTGGCTTTATTTGCAGACAATATTATTTAGTACCTGATAAAACCAGAAAAAGGACATCTCAGTGTTATGGAATATTTGGAGACAGTTTCATATCTTTTTGGGATATAAAATTAATGAAGATAAAGAAAATGCTATAGCTGTAAACTATGTACCCATACATGAATTAGTTCAGCAATACCCATATTTATGGGGGCACAATAAAATGAAGTATGTAGGAGTATGGATTAAAAAGGATTCTGTTATGGTGGCTAAGGATGTGCAGGAAAAGACTAAACAAAACATAATACAAAAATTGAGAAACTGAAAGCTATTGTTGATGGATATGGATATGGATAGCAAAATATAAGCACTAAAAATATTTTTCGTTCCTTTAGTTTTATATATAGGTCAGGCATATATTTATAACCCAGAGGAGATATTGTGGACAATAATTAATAAATAGTTGAAGAAATTTATCTGGGAAGGGAAGAGCTCAAGGGTTAAGTAGGATAAGTTGATTCTTCCAAAAGAACAAGGTGATTTAGGATTACCCAATTTGAAGGGATATTTTAAACTACACAATTAAGCCTCATATACGTAACACAAGCAAAAAACTATAATTCAAAATAGAAAGGAATAATGATAAGGAAGGGTTTGGGATGGTGGCCTAATGGTTAAGGTGTTTGACTTACAAACACAGGGTGCTGGGTTTGAGTCTCACAAGGGATAATTGGCTAGGCTTAAAATGGCTCGCAAGGGCAGTTAGCCTAGTAATAAACTATGAACCTATGAACCTATAATAATTAAGGAGAGGGTGGGATTTTGTACACAGGTCCTTAAGAAGAATGATAATAGCTATACAAATATAGTTAAAGTAGTAAAAAGTATTCTAAGAACTAAGCCAACAACAGTATGAAAAAAGGACATTTTTCCAATAGGGATGACTGCAATTAGGGGTACAGAGAATAAGCAAGAGGAAGCTGAGATGTACTGGAGAAAACTGGCAAAGAAATCAAGATATTGGAAGCCAGTAACTAGAGAAGGAAATGTAATATAAATGGAAGAGGCCAAGAAGACATTTGGGCTGCAGGCTATAGAATGCCTTCCCTATCAAGAATTGATATCAGAGTATACAATAGATAAAAAAAGAAACAGACAGGGGAATCCTAAGTGAAAGACCTGCTCTGGTAGAGTTTTTATTTGAATCTAGCACAGAAGCTGCTGTTAAAAATGGATAATTAGTAGGGCTTATAAAATAGTGTACAATAATTATAGGAACCAATCGGAGTAGGTTAAAAAGGATTAAGAGGAGATACCAGATAAGAAATTCACAAGGAAACAAGGGGATAACATATGTCTAGCTCCCAAATATGCAAAAGAAGTTTTATGAGTTCTGCTTTGAAGTGTTTGCATAGGTATTTTTATAACCCAAACAGACTACAAAGACTTTTTCCTCTGCTAGATGCCAAATGTCGTCAGTGTGTTGGGAAAGAAAGAAGTAACTTGGTACATATGTTTTGGAAGTGCAAGTGTGAGTTGGCAGACTTTCAAAATTCCCAATAGAGTACTCTGTCAGAAAGAGTGGGATACAGGATCTGAATTACCTAGACAGAGTAAGTTCTTGTTAAGTTTAATTTTGGTGGCTGCCAAAAAGCAATTACTAGAAAATGGAAATCAAAGTTGAAACCAACTGTATTTCAAGTATTGAGTATTGTAACAGAGATAAAAGAACTGGGGTGGACCTTTAGTAAAGGGTAATAACAAATAACAGAAAAAATGGAAACTGTGGGAACAATGCAGGCAGAATAATGTTTGGGGGAGGACTGAGGTTAAGGCAGGAATTGAGCAATTTA
>NC_056735.1:1419231093-1419253593 GCF_019279795.1 Protopterus annectens
TCATACATTTAATCTTAAATGGTTTTACATTTAACCTCTGCATTTATAAGAATAGTGTTTACATTCATTAAAATTAAACAAATAAATAATATGGTGATAGATTTAAAAAAAAAAAAAACGGCCAAGATTAGTCAACAAACGATGTGTGTGTGTGCTGCAGTGCATACTCAGCTATCTTAGCAAGAAAAGAAGCTACTTCTTAAATGACAAGCTAGCATGGCAAAAATAAAAATAAAAAAATAAAATGAGGAAAGATGTTTTAAGTGGAAGACGTGTCACTGGTGGTTTCAACAAATTAGAATCTGTGAAGTTCTCAAGATGGACACTTACAAACGCCAGATAAACAGCATCAGCTTTAGGAAAAATAACTTTAACCATCCAGATGGATGTTTGTAGCTGTCAAAATCTTGTTACATCATAAGAGTATTAAGTGCTGAATGCTGGCTCACAAATGTGCTGTTGGGAACTCTTGCAATACTTGGTACATATTTTTATTTTACCTATGAAGGAACAGACATTTTTCACTGTTTGTCCTGCAAACTTTGGCACTTAAACAAAAATGCCCTGATGGGTCATAAAAAGGTAAACATCAAGTGATGCCCTTAATGTGCTGTAATATAGGAATGAGAGTGTGCTTGTGCTGGACACTAGAGTATCCTTCAATCCACATCGCTTTACTTGTGTTCACACCCAATGTAACTCACAGATTTAACTTAATACTGTAGATGATAGCAGACATATTTTATGAATACACAGGGGATCGCAACTTTACATGCATAAGATAATCCTATTTCTTGTTAATTTTCTGTACATCCATTCCTTCTCCCTATCAGTAATATGCGTGTTATGCATCCCGTAACCCAAAACAAACATTATTCATGTCGGCATTATTGTGATTAATTCATGTAATAGAAAAGTCCTTTTCTCCTTGATAACAGTGTCAGACTGCAAACAACTAACTGCTAACTAAATTTCTCTTTTGGATGACATCCTACATCTAGAACTTACACACAACAGTGTTCAGGCTGACATTACAAAGACGTATTTTATAAATGGTGTAACTTCACAATCCCAAAGTCATTGTATGCTTTCAACACTTGCACAACACAAATGCTCCATCCACTCAGCCACCACAGGAGATAACTGAGTAAATGAGAGACTATGAGTAAAAATAGACTTAAAAATAAAAGTAAAAGAAAAAGTCATGGACATTCAGAACTGCCATTTAGCTGAAACACCTGATATCCTTAAAAGGTTATTTGCATATATCCCATGTTGCATCTGATACAAGAGGTTTAAGGTATCACACAGTGGAAGTCTAGCTCTGCTAGAATTTTTCTTTTTGTGTTTTATAGTTAAGTTTTATGAATAAAAACTGTATTTTTTTTCTTTTCTTGTTTTATTCCTTCAGTGCCCCTGTTGTTTGTGTGTACTCGGTGTAGAGGCTGTTTTTCATGTAAGCATTGCAAGACTGAAATCTCGTCACATACCTTAAAATAATGAATATTATATGAGTGTGTGCAACTGTGTATGAATATATTATGAAACATTGATGCACACTATATCAATTTTGGCATATCAAAACTAAAAGTGAACCCTTTAGGACATACCAGTGCTTCAGTTTTTACTGAATGACTTCTTTGTTTGACCTTTTTTCCCCTTTGGTTTGGATGTTATTTGGGATATTTTGCAGGCACCTTAATGTTTGTGGACATAAAGCTTGGTTTTAACTTCTGAGCTTCCAAAGTATAGTCAAACAATCCATTTATGCTGTACTGAAGAGCTCAGACAAAGGGCAAAACGTGGCATGTCTACAGCTTGTGTGGTTTTGCCTTTTTGGCCTGAATGCACCAATAAAGATTTAAAAAGTAAAAAAGTGAAATGTCATGGGCATTTAGAAGCATGGCGCAAAAAACAATGGTATGTCTTTAAGATGTCATTTGCATATATCCCATGGAACACCACTACAGGAGGTTTAAAGTACTCCTGAGGAAGATTCCTCCTTAGCTGTGACTTTTTTTGGAGTTTATTGAATAATTTTTTTGCCCCTTGGATTGAGTGTAATTTGGGATATTTTGCATATACCTTAATGTTCATGAACATCAGGCTTGGTCTTAAGCTCTGTATTTCCAAAGTCTAGATAAACAATTCACTTAAGCTGTATCAATGACCTCATAAAAAGGGTGAAATAATGAATGTCAACAGCTAGTGGTAGTTGGCTCTATTGCCTTGAGTGAACCAGTAAAGACCTCAAAAGTGAAAAAATCATAGGCTTTCATAAGCCGTGAAGTTGAAACATCTGTATGTCCTTCAGGGTCCTATATGTCTCTACTTCAAGAGGTTTTAAATATATTACACAGTGATAATTCAAAATGTAGTTGGGTCTTTCTTGTGTATGTATGTATATATATATATATATATATATATAATATTTATTTATTTATTTACATTTGTTAACCGGGTAGTGTCTGACTGGGCTAGTAGCCCGTTTTCAGTGGAGACCCAGGGAGAAAAGCTCCAGTACAGTGAATCATCGAATAACAGCTATTAGTTATATACATAAATAAACAATGCCTTATAACAAAGTCACATGAACAGCACCAGTAATGGAATGAAAAAGTAAGAGTACACTTACACAAGTTAAATAACAATCATATGTATAGCTAGCATGCAAAAACATGCAGAGAATGTTCATACAATATAATATGTAATCTGGATTGTTTCTCAGAGTGAGGTAATAAATCTTTATATATGGGTCTACTTCACTTCACCTAAAACTCATTTGACCGACTTCCATTTCACTGAGACCAAATCACCTAAAGTTCACTTTACCTAAAACTCATTTCACCGACTTTTAGGAGTGGCAGTGTGTGGGAAGAGGATGTTATTTTCATGTGATTTGTACCGTTAGAAGATGTTATGAAATTCAATATTATGGGTTTTAGATGTTTTGGGTTTTAGATGTTCTGGTCTCAATGTTATGAAATTAGATATTATTGGTTTTAGACGTTTTGAAGGGGACCTATATATATATATATATATATATATATATATATATATATATATATATATATATATTTGTGTGTGTATGTATGCACAGAGAGTGAGATTTTTTTTAATGTATCCTTTCTTGGCCAGGTTAATCCAAACAGGCTAGTGACCTCTTTTCAGGAGAGACATGAGGTAGTATTTATACTACTAGGGTAAATTTGTTCAGGGCATCTCGGATCTTCCCCCTATTCTTTTTGATAATTGAGGTGGGATCTTTAAAATCCACATGAGCTACCAAGATAGTACACTCAGGAATTTGGCACCAAAGACAAGAGTGCTACTTGTCGCACCACTGACATGGCTAATATATGTGTGTGTGTGTGTGTGTGTGTGTGTGTGTGTGTGTGTGTGTGTGTGTGTGTGTGTGTGTGTGTGTGTGTGTGTGTGTGTGTGCATTATAATGCAGTATAAGACAATATATAACATCTTGACTGTGATGATGATTGCCTAAATGCAATAACATTGATTATGGAATTACTTCTTTGAAGTCCAAGATTCCTGATAGATGGTTGATGATCTGTTCTTCTTTTGGCAAGAATCTGAAAAACTTGCATCAGCAGCAGATATATAGTATGCCCTACCCATATTCCACCATACTGCAGAAACAAATGTTGACATTACACTATGCTGTGAGATACAACTTTCCAGGGGAGGGGAAAGGTAGCCCTACCCTGCTGCTAAGCAATGTTAGTGCATAGCTTAAAGAGATCATTAACAAGTCTAGTGTTAAGGACTGTTTTCAGATGTCTTTATTTACTCACTCATTCATGCGCCTTTTTATAAAGTTGTTTGTGAAAGAGTAATAGAAATGTTGTTGTGCTGGGCTATTAAAAATGTACAGTATACTAATATATGCAACATTATCTATTTTTGTTATTTGTAGCTTTGTAATTGCACTGAGATTTACCCGTTATAGTGGGCAATCCGTTTGGCAGTCAAAATGGCAGTACAGCTGCATTCATTGTAAGCATCTTGCCTGCACAAGAATTATTAAATGACATTTTTTTTTTTACAGAATAACCTGATCAGTAAGTCACCAAGCATTTACTAAATTGTAAAATTATGTATAATATTATATTAGATAACAGTGATGATCCATAATTCTTGTGGGTACATTATATTCATGCAGACACTGGGATGTAGGAAAGAAACAGATATTGTATTAAATTAATATAGAGATGCCTGGAAATTGTAAAGTGACCACTAACAGCAGAAACTTGATTTCTGAAAAAAAGCTAATAATAAAGGGAAGGAATGTTAAGAAGACAGTCTCAACACAAACTATATCACACATTCTTTTTGCAGATTTCAAAATAGCTCCTTAAATGTTGTTTCAGTTATGCAGATCTGTTTATGGATTTGTATGTTTTAACTGCACTAATCCCATTTAGTATTTCCTGTCTTCCTGGGGTAAACCAGACTGCATTAAAAGGTAATATGGCACATACATAGACAAACGCTTAGTCTTCAGTGCACTTATCAAGGCGATATGTTACTTCTAGCCCTTCATTTGATCTGGCCAATAGCAGTTAGGAAAAATAGGGTATTATAACAATAATTCTTAACAGCTGTATGAGGAAAAATTATTACCAGACAGATGTGTTTGACAGGAAGAACTACACTTAACATCAATTATTCCTGTCTAACCCATTATCTGCTAGTAAAAAGTCTTTAAATTTGATTTATATCCAGCACGGAAACATCCGTTCTGGATTTCTTTTGAAATCTAAAGGTAGAGAGATGTAATAGTAAAGAAAAAGAGCATTTTCTAATCCTACTCAGTGTACTAGAAATGTTAAGCCTCTCACAGGATGAGAAGCAAAGGAAACCTCTTTAGGATTTTGCCATAAGAACACAGTTAAGACAGGGTAGCATTCTTAAGGCGAGACAAAACAACAGATAAGCCTGTTTCTGCTTGAGTGGGAGTCATTTCAGTGTTGCAGTCTCCTCAGGTCTTGTAATCCTTTAAGAAGCGGTCATTTGCAGACTGTGTGCTTTTGTAAAGTACTGGAATATATTTTTAAATGAACCCAGTCTACAAAAAACTGTAGAGCACCATTCAGAAGTAATAGCAAGGGAGTAATGACAGCAACCAACATATCTCTCAACTGTCCAGATTTATGCCTCATATTTTTGGTCTTTTCCTCATAAAATATGTGGTTTTCTGGTACATGACTGAGTACTGAAATAAGTAAATAATGACAAACCTTTGAGTTTCAGACTTCACGTCCTTCAGAAAATGCATGCTAACACAAATCCTATTATTCTAGCAACTTTCTAAGTTTATAAGAGCAATATTTAAAATTGGTGCCTATTTTTGGACCCCCATAATTTTAGGCTTTGTACAGCTTTTTTCTGCTCAGAGTTTGTGAGGTATTGCAGCCAGGGACATTCTTTAGTAAAATAATGTACTGTAGTACTAGTTTAAAACATGCCTTGTCCTATTTTACTGGTCCTGCCGCTTAACAAATAGGACTCTGAGAATGTAAAATCCATCCCAAGCTTACTCAGAAAATAAAGTAATACATGTTACTGCATTTGATATTAATTTTCAGTGTGAACCTGTAACTGCTGAGAATTTATACACAACAAAACATGTAGTTTCACATAATGACACAGTTAATTTGGTCCATACTTTACCAATAATATAATATAGAAGCAATGGAAATTTTAGGGAATGCAATACTGAATAGCAATGAGCATCATCTGTTACTGCATATTTTTCTGTTGTGATAAGCTCTTACAGCACACTGTTTTAGTCAGCCCACAAATATCAAAAACCACTTGCAAGCCATGCTGTCAAAATTTAGTAGCCTAAGAATTACAACTGTGGTCTAAATGGTTCGTGAGGTCAGTTTTTTTACTGAGGTATAAGAAGATAGCCCCATCAGTGTCATGTTCTGTGCTGAATACATGACAAAAGATACACTTCAGCCCAAAATTAGATTGTACTAGTTCTGTGCATTTATTTCCCATATCAATTGTTAGCATAAGCATGGCATAGAAAAGTGTTTTTGTCATCACAGATATCTCAACACTATCCCATTGCATTGTGGGAAACATTTTAAGGTTTACATAGATGTTATCAGTCTATCTGCTATCACACAGTCAGATAATGCTCTGTCCATGACATCTGTAATATCTCTAGTCAGTGATTCTAGTGTAACGTCCACACTGTTCTTGTTATTACCATCCACAGCTGCAGAGAGAGCTGTGAAATTCCACGTACTACAGGGACTGGTTATATATCAGTGTTTCATGCATCTTGCTGTGGTTAGAGGGAAAGGCCCAAGATGGCACAACACAAGTTACATCACTACAAATTAGAGTACCAAAAATAGGTTGGCTGCAACCATGCCCATATACTGCTAAAGCAAAGTCATAATTACAGCCTGCATTATGGATGTTTGTCTCTCCCAAAAAATGGCTATTATATTCCCTTCTAAGCCCAATAATAAGTACCTGCTTACAAGGAAGGACAGGCCATAATGGGTAGTAATGTAGAGTACTACAATATCTAAGTGCTAGTCACTTATGACTTTACCATCTTCCAAACTCCTGTACTCTAATTCTAAGTTAGTAATACCTAGCACCTTTGTCTATCTGTGTCACCTTAACAGTTTTTCCTATTACTAGCTGCCTCTACTGTCCTTTGTATTATATAGGTTTATAAGCACAGAGCCAAAAGCAGGTGCAGATGATTCTGGTTCAGATTACCTGAGTCGTACATAGTTAGAGCTCCACCTCATGCTTATCTTTAATATTCACCATTACATAGTCACTTCAGTAAAAGATTTTGTACAGAGCAAGAAGTACGGCTTTGTACATGGGGAGGGGGATTTCAGCCCTCCAGAAGATCATACTTCAGTTACTAGACACCTACAACCACTGTCCTTTTGGTATAAGAACTACAATATTTCTCTCATTATGGTACCAGCATATCCTTCTTTTCCTGAGAAAGAGTTCTTGCTTATACTAAAACTTTTTTCCTCAAGATGATAAAGAAAAATAAATAAAGAATTTTTACTACAAATAACTGCAAAATATAGTATTTTTTTAAAGCAGTGGACTAAAAGACAGGCCAAATAGCTGGGGATGCATTTGGAGTGGGTCATCAGGTAATGTTATAAATACTAATAGCACTATTACATGTTTTCCTAAGGAGATAATTATAAAGCTGTAGGTAGCAATAGTTTTAGCAGGTGATGATAAGAAAATTGGTGACCGTATGTGGTGGGTTATATGTGGAGTTGGCCAAAATATAGTGTGGGCCTGATGATCTCAGATGGCAGTGCAGGGGATATTATTTGAACAAAAGATGACAGGCTGTACTTACATAAGGTAACTAGATCTTTCTTTAATGGGGAGTTCCTGTATTTATTTGTTTGTTTGCCTATTTCAGCTGTGGAATCAGTGTGGTTTACTTTAAAATAGTCTTGTAAGATTTATATATTTTTTACTTTTGCTCTCCAAACATGATGCCCCACCCCCCAACTCAGCCTCCTTCTGCCTCTCTCGTTTCATAACTTCCAAGTTCACTTGACTCTGGACCCCATCTCTCATTCCTAACTGGGTACCCTTGGATGTGCTCCTTAACCAGATGGGCCCCCCCCCAACTCCTCAGAAAGTCAACCTTGCATTAATTCAGTATTAGCATTAGACAGTGAGGGATCCAATGGAGAGTTGTGAGCATGGAGTCAGCAGCCATCATAAATGTGGCAGATCAGTTAAAGTCCCTGGGTGTAGGGCAGCTAATGCACTGAAGGCAGGATGTCATTGCCACTAGTCTGTCTTAAACTGAGATGGCCAGTAAGACTCCTAGCCTCCACCACATCCATCATTTCCCCCTAGTATAGGTGAACTCGCTATTGGCAGCTTCATGCTACTCACCCCAGCTGGTCCTCCCAGTGACACAAGTCCATTTCCAAGTTCAAGTCACAGCCACCACAGACTGATGCCTTGCCACTGTGTCATTAGGTCAGTCTCAAAAGACATTTATTTGTTTTTGCTTTTTTGGGGGGCTATGTTATATCACCTTTATTGGTTTGGGATCTGTTTTCAGGTTCTTCATAGCTGTGTTTCAGGGAGAATAGGTTGGATAGTTCTTTTGTATGTGATAAAATTTTAGGGTTCTTTCTCAAATCTGTATGTTTCTTCTCAGGTCTCTGATTTTCTTTTATATTGAGGCTAGGAGTTCTTTCCTTGGTGGGGAGGTATATTCCTTGCATGTTTTTTGTTTATTGTTTTGAGATTCTTTGAAACAAAATCTTCCCGTTTGTTACTTTACTGGCACTTGGGCAACTTCGGTGCTTTCTTTATGAGGTTAAGTATGAGGGGTTTTTTTAATTGTTTTAATATGCAGTGCAGTTTTATCAGTTATCATTGACTGGGTTAGTCTCGCTAAGCTAGTGGTCTCTTTTCAGAGGAGACCCAAGGTGGTATTTCTACTGCTAGGGAAAATTTGGCCAGGGCATTAGGGTAGTTCCCCTACCCATCATTATTGTGAGTGGGACCCATTTTGGAGAAGCCCTTCCTGTTTCCATTCCAGACACAGAGTTGGCCCAGAGAAACAGGGAGGCAGATGGAGAGAGAAGGAGATGATGAAGTGGTGAAATAAATGAAGGAAAAAGCAAAAATTAAGACTGGAGAATGTGTGCAGGATTCTAAGGAAATGCTTCAAAGAAACCTGTTTGATGCAGATGACTCAGCAAATGATGGATGTATAATTATAACCCTCCAGTCGAGAGGGTTGCAGGATGATTTACTTAAAAAATGGTACTGCATAGTGAGTCAGAAAATGAAGGAGATGTTTCCTGGGGAGACATTATGGAGAAAATACAAAAGGAGGATGAAAAACAATCCTGAAGAGTAGCGGTGAGATGGAAAAGAAAACATATGAAGCGAAAGTAAAAGAAGGTAAAAGTGGACTAGCAGAAAAGAAGGCAGAAGAAAATAAAAACATAAATACATGACAAGAACTCAAAGTAAAGGAGACAAAAAAAAAACAACGGACAGATATGAAGTGTGGGACAATTTAATAGCTCCTTTGGGTGTAAAAGCATACGAGGTAAGAGTACTAATTATTGACAGAGACATTTTGTGATAGTACATTTGAGACTGTTTTTCAATGGAAGATTTTCTTGAAGAATATGAAAAAAAGAAAGACAGTTACCTACGAAATCTTTATGTGATAAAAGCATTTAACAGGGAAACCAAAAAGAAGATTCATGTACAATTTCAAAAATAGGTAAAAAGAGAGACTTTGAAAGGACATTTGAAAGCTTTATGTAAAGAGGTACTGAACATTGCAAAAGTTTATGACAAAATGTGTTTATGGACTGGTGGCTGGGATTTTAATATTGTGTTAAAAATAGAAACATAAAAATTATAAATGTACAAAGCATGATAAATGTGGAGGGGAATAGGGGTATTGTAAAATACTGTGACAACCTAAAACATGCCTTTTTGTGGAAAAAAAGGACATTTGATAAGTAACTGTGACAAAAAAATGTTATATTTGTGGGAAAATGAGACATGATGCAAAAAAATGTGAACTGAAATGCATGCAGCAGCTGGACAGACCACAGGGTTTCCACAGCAGGAGAATCCAGGACCTCAAACATCTACCCTACACAGATAGGCTAAAAGCCCTGTCCCTCTACTCAGTCTCATACAGACTCCTCAGTGGTGACCTCTGTCTGGCATACAAAGCAATCTTAGACCCCACCTTGATGGGACTGCTGCATATCTTCAAGTCAAGCTCCACTCGAGTACCCACACATGCAACCTCAACCTGGTCTGTGACATCAATAGGACTTGGTGGGACAGGTTTGTGTCCCAGAATCTCCCCCTTCTATGGAACAGACTCCCTCTCTACATCAAGCAGAGTACCTCATTAATCCTTTTTAAGTACAACCTGGATAAGTGGATAGGGAACAGAAAATACACCCCTAGGATTGCACCTGTGTCCCTCCTGTACAGGGGCATCAGGTGCTGACTTGTTAGAACATGAGTTAAATTCTTGGCTAGGCTTGTAAGGGCCTCAGGGCCAATAGCCTAGTAACTTCATATGATCCTATTACAAATGTAACAAAATTGGAAATTTATGGATGGCTTGCAAAAATGGAAATAATAGTAAGGAAAAAGAAAAAGAAAAAGAAAGAGTACAAAATGAACAAAGAGAAGAAATTTTGGAAGAAGTAAAAATAGAAGAAAAATTGGATGAGAAAGAAATAATAAAGAGGACATACAAGAAGGTTCTGAAATAAGTGATGTAGAAGACATAAACTGGGAGGTAGTAAAAGGGAAATAATTCTATTGGTAAAAGGGTAAAAGACAGGAAAAAGAAAATTTAAATGGATATGTTCAAAAGTAAAAAGAAATGAAATGGATGATACAGAATATATGTAGCTAAAGATTGGGGCTTGGTATAGTGGTCAAGAGTTTGACTCACAGACACAAGGTACAAAGTTTGATTCTCACCTTTAGGATGGAAATTGACCTATTAAGAAAGCTAGCCCAGTAATTAGCTATGAATTTATGAAACCATGAATCTAAGGAAAAGGAAAAATAAAAAAATTTAGAGTGCTTTCATGTTAATGTGAATAGTATTAAGAACATAGTAAGAAAAATAGGAATTTTGGAGTGGTATAATACATTTGATGTAGATGTAATTATACTAGAAGACAAATGATTTTTAACAACTGAAGAAAGATTACAAAGAGAGAAACTATAGGGGAAAAGATAATTTAGAATCTGGAAAATGAGAGATGTTCAGAAATAGCCATATTTTGCAGAAATACAGTAAAGATATTAGATGTAACTTTAGCAAAAATGGGAAAATTAACCATTCTAAATTTAAAATGGAAAGAACAAGCCTAAGAATGATAAGATTGTATGCTTATACTAACTGTAAAGAAAGGGAAAGCTTATTTAGTCAGATTTTAGACTATGTAATAATAAATATGAACATTATAATAACAGGAGAATTTAATTGTGATTTAAGAGGCAAGTGTAAAAGAAAGGAAATTATATAAGAAAAATGTTAGACGGTATAAGATGTGGTAAGTTAAACTTTGGGACAAAAATCATGGACTTATCAAAGAGCTATGTATAGAACTGAAATAGATCATTTTATTGTGTCAGAAGATTTAGATACAGAGGAAGGGGAGGTAGTTGAAACAGGATTTTCTGATCATCTTGAAATATGGCCAGAAAAAAGAAAAACAAGGACTATATACAAATAGACAAAGGATAACTAAGAAAGCATGTAATGAAGAAGGAAATAAATTAGTAATACAGTTATGGAAAGATGATATTACTGTGAGAACATTTTGTAAAAATTGGTCTGAATGATGGGTGATATTTAAGGAAAAATATAAAAATGTTTTTTACAGTGGCAATATGATGTGAGAAAAGTAGACAGTAGAGAGAAATATATAAAAGAACATATAATGATGCATTAGAAGATTTAGAACATAATGATAGAACGTACTTTGTCAAAGAAACAGAAGTACATGAAAGAAATAATGCAAGAATTGCTATACAAGCAAAGATATATTTTACAAGAAAGAGAGAAGTATAAAGTTACTTAAGTGGATTAGTAAAGGAAGATGGTAGTGTAATGAGAGAAATAAAAATGTAAAAGGAGAAATAGAAAGAACTCAGGAAAAGATTATGAATAGTGTTGCACAATATGTACAAGAAATGTTTAAAGAAAAAAGAAGGTAGTGAAAAAATATGGAAAGTAAAAAGTTAACAGAAAAAGAGAATAAAGAGTTGAAAAAGGAGATTTCTTCAAATGAGCTAAACAAAGTATTAGGTGAAGTAAATATAGATTTGGCTGCAGACCTAGATGGAATAGGGTATAAAGTGTATAAAAATGTAAGGGTTTGGCAAAAAAATATTTTTCAACATTTTGAATGAATGGTTAAATTAAGTTTTTGTGTATGAAGAATTATGTAGTGGAGTACTTAAATTCATATGAAAGAAGGAAGATAAAAGAGATGTACAAAAATGGGGGGGCCAATAGTATTGAATAATAATGATTATAAGATCTTTATGAAAATAATACAAAAGAGGTTTGAAACTAAATTGGGAAATATTATGGAAGATAGCATACATAGTATACAAGGGAAGGGTTGTTAAGAATTATTAATGCTAGAGAAATTGTGGATGATACTGTGAACAGAAAAGAAGGAGCAAAATCATGACATGAAATCTTATGGTTAGCAATAAAAGAATATAAGTGAGAAAGTTATGAAATTATGTATTTCAGCATATAGTAATAATAAAATGAAATTGTAAATGGCTGGTTAAGCCAAGAGGTACATATGAAGAGTGATGTAATCAGGGATGCCCAATGAGTTGTATTCTCTTTGCATTAGTTATGAATGTGATAGTATGTGATATATATTACAAAATGAAGTAGGTGGTGTATATAACACCTGAAGAGTTAAGAATTCCAGTTCTCTTAACATATGCAGATGACATTATAATAATTGCAAAAAACTAAATTTGGCTAAAAAGAAGTAATAATCTGCACAAATGAGTGTTTAGAGATGATAGGGATGGCCTTAAATAAAGATAAAAGTAAAGGTTTAGGTGACATAATACAGATCGGGGGAATATATTTTATTGTGAATTAAATTTCTGTGTTAGATAAACAATTTGTGAATAAAGATGTAAGTAGAATTCAATGGGAAAAACAGAAGAAATAAAGCAAACATCTTTTCTGGAGAACATATAAATTATCATTCAGAAAAAAGGCTTATTTGATTAATTCAGTACTGATGAGAAAAACATCATACTTAGTAAGTGTATTTATGTTGCCAACAGTATTTGAAAAAAATATTGCAGATACTTTTTTTTTCATTTATTTGGGGTTCTAAATTAAACCCAGTAAAAAGAGGAGTTTTGTATGTCGGTAAAGAAGGAGGAGGTTTAGGGTTAATTAACCCAGTGATATACACAGCTTAATTAAATTTGTACAGAATATTAAAGTAGATAAATGAAAACTGTGAGATATTAGTAGTAAAACTGCAGACATTTTAGTATGATAAATTTGGGGGAATGGTGAAAAAGAGAAAAACAGTGTATAAAAGATGAAATAAATATTATGAAGAAAAAATATTTTTGTGGAAAATAAAAATTGATAATACAGAAAAAGATAGAAAAGTATGGTATAAGAATGTAATGATAAAATGTGACTATGTGAAACCATGGGAAAATATAACAGATGAAAACATTAAAGCTATAAAAATAAGAAGCAAATGGTGTAATCAGAAAGTAGAATTTCAAGATTTTTTTGTGAAGACTGGTAATATATAAATTGTCAGTAAAAGGAAATATGCCATATAAAAAGAAATGTGATAGAATATGTTTACATTGCAAGATGAAGAAACTAAGGAATGTGTTTTTTGAAATGTAAAAGAGTAAAAAATTATGGGGAAAATTATGTAATGTTTTTGAAAACATAAAAGAAGCATATAAAATAAAAATTGATATGATTAAATATGGATATTAGAACCATAGAAGTAAAGAATACGTTAAAAGAATAGATAAAAAATTATTTTATGTTATATGGGTTATATGGAATGAAAGAATAAATTAAATTATGTTTAATGGTAAATGGATTTTAGCAACAATATTAAGTAAAATCAGATGGTGATTATGGAAAAAGGAGTGGTGGTCTAATAAAGATGAAAATTTAGCATGATTGTATAGGAAATTATGAATATGTGAAAATAGATTTGTATATTTATACATTTGCACATATGTACATATTTGTAAATATGTAAATATTTTATAAATAAGAATTATTTTTGTACATAAATAAAGGACACCTACTCTTTTCCATAGTTGTCATGGGATATTTTGCCTGAGCTACCACCAACTCAAGCAGACAGGACCATGGTTAAACACCTCATCTGAAGGATGATACATTCAAGACTGCAGCATCCCCCTTGTCCCATATTCTGCTCTGCAGTTTCAGCAATCTGATCACCTAGACTGGGAATAGAACCCACAGCCTTCTGATCTTCTGTTTTAAGTGTGTGTGCGCGTCTGTGCGTGCGTGTGCCTTCTGATCTTCTGTTTTAAGTGTGTGTGTGCGTGCGTGCGTGCGTGTGTGTGTGTGTGTGTGTGTGTGTGTGTGTGTGTGTGTGTGTGTGTGTGTGTGTGTGTGTGTGTGTGTGTGTGTGTGTGTGTGTGTGTGTGTGTGTGTGTGTGTATGTTATTGTGTGAGAAAGAGAGAGCAAGTGTGTATACTGCACTTATTACAGTGGTTTAAGTTTAGTTGGGTTTTGAGGTGTGGTATCAGTTGTATATTTATTTTTAAAATAATTAGGTGGTAAGAATAAAAATAAAATAAAGCAACACTATCTAGCTTTTACACTTTGCTAAAGACAAAAGGGATAGCTGAAGTCTACATAATTAATTTAAATGTAGAAGCTAGGTATAGTTATTTTATCTTTATCACTAAGGGAAGACAGTTAGTGTATTTGGTGGCAGGTTGGCATTAGAAGTGCAAGAGACAGCTAAAGGTGGACACATAAATCACGGGCATAGTTCATGATGCAAGAGTAAATCTGGCAACAGGGCAGTATGTCGCATCAAGTTTGTAGATGTGAGTAATGTTAATGTTGGTAAGGGTAGTACAATGGAAACCTGTTCCATGGTGCAAAGAGATACAGGCCAGACTCTGCCCAAGATGGACCAAGTTTAAGCAGTAGCCTAGTCATTTTAAGGGTCAGCTTGGGATGGATGTGACCAACACCAGCCCAGTATAAAATACTATAAATAATATGCAATATGTACATAAAACAAACACCTTTGCCAGCTAAAAGGAAATAGTTGCTTGAACTTTTGTGAAAAAAGTAGAGGAACGCTGGTTATGCAAAGAAAAAGGCATAGCAACGAGGAAATGTAAGAAAGAGCAGACTAGGGGAGCTAATGAGTTCTTTTCCGTGGGACAGTTCTTTGACTACAGTAAGTTGAAGTGCAACCTATGGGAATTGCATTTGCTCCAATATACGTTATGGAAAGGAGATTGCACTCTGATGATTTTCATCTGAGATGTTAGGCAAGGAATAGTGATTATTAAGGACTTATTAGGTAAAGAGGTCCTAAGATGATAGGCCATTGAAACAACTGTTTCCATCCAAGATCATTGTACTAGAAAAGTATGCCTTTATTCTGTTTTGCAAGAGCTGGTTATATAAAGTATTCAAAGTTGTTTGGGACACAATCCATTATGTGAGGATGTGCAGACTTAACCCTTGCATAAATAATTTATTATTTTTTTTATTACATGTTGTTAACAGACTGCATAATCAGTAATCATTACATCATGCGTTCGTTAACATATTCATTAGTGCTGCCTTATGGAAACTGTTCTGGTCCACCAGTACAACTGTCTGAGATTACTTTATCTGCTTTCTAAGTCAGAGTCTGTTTTTCTATGGCTTGTTGTACCCAGATAATATATGTTTGTGTAACAATAAGGTGTCTAGTAAAACATCATTTGGGCATTATTCCCTTGCAAGAAGTTAGGCTCTTTTCTACAGTACCTTAATCATCACAACTTGTTTGCACTGTTTGTCTTCTAAAGTTAAGTTTTCTGTAGGTACAAGAAGTCATTGTGGGGAACCTCCTCCCTCATTCTCTGCCATTTAGTCATTGAAAATGATACAATGGTCTCTTCTTGCTGAATAGTGTTTAATGCTCTTATTTTAAGTACAGTAAACAGATTAATTAATTACAGGCTAGAAATTAGATAATACAGAACTATGCAAATTTTGACTTGCTAAAGATGAAGCAGACCAGCTAGCACAAGACCAGTTTGTCCAGCTGTGATGCTGGCAGTTTGGGTTTGACTAACAACCAATGAGGAATATGATGAAGGTTAATTCCATATCCATGTACTGCAGAGTAGTTTGATGGGAGGTATAAAAGATTAGTGGAAGTAAACATCTTGACTGACGTTTACTTACATAGGACTCTCGGTACAAACTGCAGGGAACATGTAATGTCAACAGAAGAATCCCAAATGAGAGGAAGACTGACAGCCTGCATAGAAAAAAATAGCAACACATAACTGTTCCATCCCAGAAATAAACTACAATACACTAATGATTTCATTTTGCATTAAAGGACAGAAACATGGCCCAAAAAGGATAATATTAATACTTGTCACACACAATATTTTTGCATTACCACAGTTACATTGCTTGCAAATTAATGAAACTTGTATTTATTTTTTTAACTTGGAAAGCATACCAAAAGCTGTAAGGTACATTCTGATAAATAATAGATGCAGAAGGGTCGGGGAGTTAGCTTTCTTGGTTCAGAGTCTGCTAAATATGCATCCACACAGCTTCTTACTAGCATTACAGTAATTCAGGGCCAAGACACACTTCATTTAAAACTGTTTTCCTAAAGGTATCAGCAGAAACAATATCAATGTGAACACCATGTGTGAAATTCATGAATAGCTTTTGCCTGAAGAAAATAAGGCCTAGGACACTGATATCCTGCTGCTTCATGCTCTGACAGATTAATACTAAGTCATAAACTTCCTGTCCTGCTGACACAAGTATGAAACAAGTTGGTGAAGAAAAGGATTAAACAAAGAACAAGGTATGGCAAATGATACAATAGGGATGGAAAAACTTGTATGGAGATAAGGTAGGGGCCATAGCCAGGTAGCACGCCAGTCCAGAAGGCAACACCCAGTGGTTTATTCCAATTTTGAAATCCTGGATGTCTCTGGTGGCCCGTGGTCAAGGCCTGACCATTACACAACTGGAAACTCATACCAGGCAATGATTCAAGTTTCTAAGGAATCATCCAGCTGTTGGCACACCTTGGATAACATCATCCTCCATCACTGATACCGGAAGATGATAGGATACCACTTTGGCAAAAATGGTGCTTATGCCTCCCTCCTGAGAGGTAGTCATGAAGTCTATCAGCAATCCCTCTAGGCCAAGTTCATCACTGTGACCTCCATTCCCATACTAAGAGGCAGGCCTAGTGACCACTGGTATCCAGAGCTAACAGCATCACCTAACTCATGTTCACATGACTGCTGGTCTACAACCTCAATCACAACTGGGCATTCAGAAGAATGAGAAAAAGAGAACACATTAGTACACACATATGGTACGCATTCCATGGCAGTTACACAGTAGATTACTACACTTGGGATAGATAACCAGTACAGGGACTGTCATTCCTGCCTCCTGTGACATTTTGACATGTGTGCCTTTTACTGCTCAGATGCTGTAAAAAGATAGCATGCATACCTCACCTCACATGTACACTAATACAATAATTGCAAAACTCATCTGTCTCATCTCTTCATCTCTCTCTCCCCCTCTGGTTGACTGAAGCAGGCCAGGACCTCAGATCACTGTAACAATCCTGGCACTGTTGTAGAATGGGTGATGCTTGCTGCATTATTCTTCATTCTGACAGGCATCTAACATGAACATGGGACATTATGCCTCCTATCAATCACTGAGAGAAGTCCTTGTGCAAAAAGAACAAGAAAATCTTACCCTCTCTGGCACAGCATGCAGGAGCCTTGCACTTTACAAAGCTTGAGAAAGTTGTAATCACTACACTGGCTCACCTGAGGAAATAGTCACCCCCTAGTGCACAGATGCACATTCCGACATCATAGGACATGCAATGTACCACACCAATAGGTAGCCCCATAGTACTATGGGTCCAAACAGGCCATGTGAATGAGCACGCTGGTCACATACTTCCTTAAAACCATACAGTGCATGGCTAGTGCCAGATGGAATGAGTAACACATTGCATCCTGGATGAGAATCAAAGACATTGAGGCTCATCTAATTCATTGGTATAAGCACCATACTATGAGGTCCATATTAGCTCAATATAAAGCATGGATGCCAGTTTCTGGGAGAATGCTTACAGATGACAAATCTGTGAAATGCAGGACTTTATGTAGTATATCTCTGTAACTGCATAAAAAATACTGCTGGCAGAAACCCACCTGATAATGTACCCTAGCAATGTAATCATGTGGTCTGTGTGAGAGCATCACAACTCAATGATGTGGCTGACTGTGGGCAGAGGACATAGTTTCATAGTTTCATAGTTTAGTACTAGGCTATCTGCCCTGGGGCATTTGCAAGCCTAGCCCTAGAGATGTGGCTTTCTCCACCCCATGTAGTGGTACTAAGGTGTATAGAATAAATTTAGAATACTGTGCCTTTGTCTAGTAGTGACACATTGAAGACCCCCTTACTTATTAAAATTAGTTTACTGTGCCTCTGTCAATTAGCGACACAGGGGTGACCCCCCGGGGTAAACCTACGATCTCCCATCCACTCGTCAAGATTTCTCTTGAAGAGAGTCAGTGAGGGGCTCTGCCTAACATGGACTGGGATTTTGTTCCAGAGTATGGGAAGCCTCTGAGTTATGAATCTGTCCCTCCAGCATGTTCTATTCATGTTTGTACTGAGGTTTAAATCTTTGGCTCTCATGGTTCTTATGTTGGGAATATCATTACACCATGTGTTCATTAACATATTCATTAGTGCTTCCTTATGGATATAATGCACTGGACAATGAGCATGAAGACTACTGTACACAGAGATAAGCATGACAATGTAGTCTAAGGGGAGAGGGGGGCTAACAGGATGTGCGTACTGCCATGGAACCACTAGACAGATACAGGAATGGCTATAGGAAGACTGTTCCAGAAGAATGTACATGGGGAGGGGGGTTGTCAAATCAGGCACAAATATTGAAGAAGGTAGCAGAGTGGCACTGAATCAAGAGAAGTAGCAACAGATGATGCAACACCCCAATCATGTGTAGAAAATGGGAAAAAGGGAGATTGTTGTTGATGATGATGATGATGATGATGATGATGATAATGATGATGATGATAATGATGATAATGATGATAATGATGATAATGATGATGATGATAATGATGATGATGATAATGATGATATGATGATGATGATGATGATGATGATGTCTGCTACTTATTGCCTGATGTGTTACAGCAGTAGAAACATCTCTTCAGTTGTCCAAAGAGATGCTCCACAGCATTGTATAATTCTGCTTGGCTGTGTTGTACAATATCTCTGTCACGGTCTGCAAGCTATGGATGGAATCATTATCCATAGCTCCAAGGCATGTTCTGCATCACTTGCAACTCACAAGAGTGACACAGTTTGTATAGATCAGGTATGTGTCACATGTATGGATCATGGGAACTGCCAAGATGGGACACAGACACATGATATATAATGTCCTGGACATGACACACCAACCGGCAGGTGATAGAGGGATGGCCCTTCCTGTTGATAAACTGCAGACCCTGTGGACCAGAAGGGACCCTGATAGTAATCCATATATAATATATGGCTTCCAAGATCTCAGGGAAATAGGCTGGGCTCTGCCACATGCTCCAGCACGGTATTGAGAAACAGGTATAGGCTACATGAGTCTGACATCTGTGATTTGCCTAATGTGCCATCAGTAGGTTTCTGGAAGGTCCTTGCATCCATGACAATTAATTGTACACATAATGTGTGACCAATCCATGCATCCTGCTTGATTCCATTTATTGGTGACTCAGTTTGATCAGGATTAATATGGTCACTGTGTCAATATTGTATTGATATAAGATATGCTGGTGCACCAGGTGCTGGTATATAAGGCACTTAATGTACCTTCTGTTATGGCACAGATAGCTGTGAGATGCAATGTTAAGGACAATGACTCTGATAGTGTCCACTAAAACATGCTGTTCAGTGACTCGTAGTCCTGTACATCAAAACTCTCCTGTGTTCAGAATAGTTTTACATTGCAGTGCAGTGCACCTGCGTTATACATTTCTGAATCACTCCATGTCCAATGTCATTATTTGCATAATCTGTGCGGCTTGTTTGCACTGGATTCAACATTTCCATGTCATTATGCAGCTATCTGCACACCGTGTATACTTCACTGTTTTTCTTCTTGTGCAACCACACTGTGTTTCTAAATTATTTGCACCCTACATACTGCTGCACATTGCACATCAGATCTGAGAATCCTTTGCTTAGACATGGCCAAGAGAGTGAAAAAGTAAAAGGAATGTGAGAAAGCAAGTTAATGCAGATTAAATTGAGTTTGAAAGTGATCTGGATAATCATGTAGAAGTTTTAAGAAATCTGCATTTATAATTAGTGATGTCAGTCATTATTGTCCTTGTAATAATAGTATGTGCAAAGAGAACAGTCTTATTACATGGTCTAGAAATAGACTTAATAAGCAGAAACGTATGTAAATCACCTTGGAATGTGATGCATTTCATCCCATATTTTGTATAAGAATATGGAGCTTCTTGACAGGAGCTAGCATGGAGTAAAATTATGGACAGAACCACTGCACTGCTTATAAATGTATTTATTATTTATTTATTTGACATTTATCAGAAATGTCCAACTGGTTCAGAAATTGCTCAATAATTTCAGCTAGGCTTGGGGACAAAAGCTCCAAAATTACAGTCTTTGAAAAATAAATTGCAGATATTTTGAACCACAAAGTCATTGTGATTATTGCCATGAACAATCATCATCTTGTGATTGTTCTTAGGAATAATGACTGAGAACAAGAAATGTAATTTTGAAAATTTTGAAGAGACATTTTAAAACACACCCCATAAATTGTTTGCATTAAGTGAACAGCAATGTTATATTGCACAGAATCACGGACAATAATAAGTGCTTTAATAACTGTGATCCCAGAAGAATCATTTTGGATAACTGTATGGTGTACCCATTTCATACACTGGATTAACAGTTTCTGTGGTTAATTGTGATAGACTGTTTAAAGCCTATAAATCATTAACATATTTTACTGCGGTAACTACCAGAAGCTTACATGACTCTAATAAACAGTGCCATAACACTGACAAGTAAAATGATAATACATATGTATCATAATGGCAGACATTTACAAAATATGAAAAATGAGTGAAACTAATATTTATAAGTTATATAGATTATGCTGACATTGATTCTTAGTGACAGGGAATTGGAATCTACCAGACATAAAAATAAATAATATTAATAACCATAACTGTGGAAAACATCAAGTTTTAAGACTGTTTAAATAGTATGAACTGAAACAGCTTGTAAGAGAACACGCAAGTGGAAGAATGAACTGGACATGTGCCTGACCAACATTGATCAAAGGATAAAAATATCTCCCTGTGAGGGAACTGATTCATAACTTTGACTGTAACATGTTTCATCTCAACGTACTGTTTAAGTATAGCACAGAGAAAATGATTAGAATTACAATTAGATTAATACAGATATAAGTCATATAAGGTGTTAGTAGCTAGGAAGAGAGGAATGCTTGCAAATGTAAACAGGGGACCTGGAACTCTCAACATGACATTAGATTTACCGACACCATTAGTCATATTCACACTCATGCTCAGATTTCAAGATTTTTTACCCGACATGCCTATTAGTCATAATTCACATTATTTTATATTACTCCTATCATGATGCACTAAGTCCAGAGTCATCATAAATTCATTAATAGCCTTACTTCTTATGAATCCAAACTAGTATTCCAATGTGCTATTATTGTCTGACTAAATCATTTATTCATTTTATATGTGCGGCAAACGCTTCTTCAGATCTGATAGAAGATCCTCTCAAGTGTTTAATGCTTTTACTCAGTCCCAGAAACTCAAGAAGAAAACATATCACTTACTGCTTTGTAAATTGGAAAAATAAAAATCTGGTTAGATATGCTTTTCCCAGTTTCATTTCTCCAAGTATTTAGGGTTTCTAATATGATAAGAAAGGACCCTATTCCTAAGTCAGGGTACGATTAGAGTTCATGAAATGAGTATTGTTTCAGTCTTTGGTGTTAGCCAAAAGATTTCTTCTGAGCATTCACAATGTACCCAGAATTTCCTCCTGTAATTTACATGGAGTTATATGTATTGGTAGTATATCTAAGTACAACTGTAAACTATTTTTTATTAGCGCTATTGCTCCTTCTAGTATTGGAATTGTCTGAGCATCTTTCTTTCACATTGTTCTCACTTCCACCTGCAAATGTTGATATTTTATGACTTTTTGTATTGCTCTTCAAAAAACACTGTAATCATGGGGTGTAACAATTTCAATGATCAATGCTACTTTTCTCTTTTTTTCATGGACTATATATCTGGTTTTCTCACATCTATTTCTTGAACTGGTTTTAATGGGTGATCACATGTGATATACACTTCATAATTCTCTATAATGTTTTGTGGTTTATTTTTCGAATGCTACTCAGCTACCTTTACATTGTAATGTTTGCACAATCCTCAGAGCAACAGTCTTGGCACATTATTATGTCTTTTCAGTACAAAGGTCCTTTGTCATGGGTGCATCATACCCAGCAACA